>NC_053025.1:119043377-119170701 GCF_003073215.2 Triticum urartu
TCCAAATCAACCCATCTCATGTCACAAACAATGGGCTTCTTGTCGAGCAAGATTGTCTCATAGAAGTCTTGCTATTCTTTGGTATGAAATATGCACTACAAAAAAAACACTTCCGTGATGATACGTGTTTGTCACAGTAGGTCGCATTTTTGTCATGCATGTACATCCATGACAAATTTATGATAGAATCAAGATAGTCATACATGTGCTGTCGTAGAAGTGTTCCATGACATTACCAAAATTATCATCACGGAAGTGTCCACTTCCATGACGATAAATCGCGCGTCACAGAAGTGCTTTCGTCAAGGGTGACCGACACGTGGCATCCACCGTAACGGAACGCCGTTAAGCTATCGGGTCGGGTTTTGGATCCGATAACCCGTTAATAGCCCCGACCAATGGGGATTTTCCACGTGTAAAATCATCATTGGCTGGAGGAAACACGTGTCGGCTCATCGTCGGGACAGATGTCATCCACTCATTGGACAGAAGGCGCCTATGATACGTTGACACGTGGCACGACCCAATAGAGGCCCATTCCTGTGAAAAGGCCGGCCCGTTTGACTTGGCCAAAAGGTGCGGGCCGGCCCATGGAAAGCCTGTTAACGGCCTGTTCGCATATAGCCCATTTACAGCCCGCTAACCCAAGGCCCGTTACGCCCTCTCCGAATTAGGCCCAGTAGCGTCATCTGGGCCATCCAATATGATTCCAGCCCGTTTTCACTTCTGGCCCATGTATGGCCCATGATGTCTTTCGGCCCATATGAGGCCCTATGTAACTCTTGGCCTATTAACGGCCCGTGGTGAAACTGGCCCGTAATGAATAGTGTATCACTTTACACCCATTACCGGCCCGTGGTGAAACTGGCCCGTAATGAACAGTGTATCACTTTATACCCATTAACGGCCTGTTATTCCGTTGGGCCGTCTCCAGCCCATGTTATCTTTCGGCCTTCTCAGAGCCCATTTATTCTTGGGCTCATTTCCAGCATTCGTTTACTTACAACCCATTACTGTCATTTTCTGCTTGTGGGCCAAATTCAGCCCGTGGTTACAGTCGGCCCGTTTGTGGTCCGTTAATACGTTGGGCCATTTTCATAGCGTCATCAAATACGGCCTATTAACGATGGCCCATTATGGTCGGCCCATGAACAGACGATTCCAACTCTAGCCCGTTTACGGCCAGAATGCGGTCTGTTTGGCCCATGTTTGGCCAATCGATCATACGGCTCGTATAAGGCCCATTGATGATACGGCCCGTAGAAGGCCCATTGATGGTACGACCCGTAGAAGGCCCATTGTTTCTACGGCCCGTAGAAGGCCCACTGTTTCTATGGCCCGTAGAAGGCCCACTGTTTATACGGCCCGTAGAAGGCCCACTATTTCTACGGCCCATAGGAGGCCCAGTGTCACTACAGTAAATATTAGCCCATGGTTATTGTGGCCTAGTTTTAAAAAATAGGTTATTGCAGCCACTAGCAAACCGCAGAAAAAGAACTGCACTGACTACAAGCAAACAAATAAACAAGACAACAAGGAAATAAATAAGCAAGCAACTTACACTAGGCTATCACGGCTATTACACATATTACATCCACTGGGCATCAAAGTTCGCCACCAGTGCAAATATAGGAACACAGCAGCATATAAACGCCGTAGCAAAACAAGTCCAGAACTGAAACCACTTCAGAAGAGCTCAAGAAACAATATCCTGGGTACCCATAATGCTGGCAAGATGCTTAGCAAGCTCATTAAGTTTCTCTTGTTTGGCGCTTAAGTCCTCCAGCGCTTGCTGTTGCACCAGAAAGTATGCATCTGAATTCTCCAGGGACTTCCTCAGTCCTTCGGCTTCCTGTCGCATAACATCTGATTGATGTCTTTCAACTTGAAGTTGAGACTCAAGAAGCCGAACTGATTCAGGCAATGAGTTCGAAGAGCTGGTGCCAGCAGTGGTAGCCAGTAACTCGAACACTACATCAAGACAGGACTTTGGGGTTGTCTCAGTGTCTTCAATATAGTTTTTATCATCTTTCTTGGAGACCAACAGGGATGTCTCACTATCTTGAACCTTATCTGCATTACTTCCTTTACCATTGCATAACAGGGTACTCTTCTCCAATATTTTATCCGCGTTCTAAAAGAGAAACAAACAAACACATCTCAGGTTTACAATGTAGTATATGAAACTCATTTTGGTAAACCAATTCAGTAGTAAGGTGGACAGGATAACAACATGAAACAAACATATATCTATGTAATATGGTCACTGTATGGTCTATATCATTCTAGTTTATGTTGCCAAATCAAGATAGATACAGTTCGAATCATATCTATTTAAGACAAAGCAGCATAGACAGAATATAAGTGTGGGAAACTACACAACAATAACAACACTTGTAATGTGCATGGCATGAGAACATAACTGTTTATTCAATTGAAACTGAAATCAACATAGAGCAAGTTACAACAGCAAACAACCAAACACGTTGAAGAAACAGGTTTAAAACATACCTATTGCGCCATTGGAGTTTCAATTGCATCCTTCAAATTTGAAATTAGTTGGTATCAGTAAATATAGTGATGCAAGAGCAAAGTAGTATGAACCATAGCTACGGAACCTGAGCTGAGAACAATTCTTCTTCTGCTTTAAGCGTTGACTTCGGGTTCGGAGTGGTGGTCCTCGTGATTTGGGCACTGCAGTTGCCTTACTAGCTGCTCGTGTTTGGGTGCTTTGTGGTGGAGACGGTGCTGTGTCAACGGGAACTGGGTGTCTATCTGCTGGGGTTGGGGTTAGAAGGGGTGTAGCTGGTTCTCTGTCCAACCGGGTAGGGGTACAATCTGCATGAGTGTGGGTTATGTGTGGTGGGGCTGGTTCTTGGGCAAGTACAACCGTGGTTCTATCTGCATCGACAGGTAGCATGATCTTTTCTGAAGACCGCGTTTTTACTCCCACAGATACTGCCATCACTCCCTCCAATTGAAATGGCTGATAAACAAGAAAAGTAATTGAATGTATAGACATTGTAAGATAGACAGGTGCAATGGATAGTAGGGAAGAAAACAGGGCATGAAATAATTCACATTTATGTTGTCTAAGCAAACAGAATAGCAGGACATAATTTCACATATATGATGGCTAATTAAACAGGATAGCATGACACAATTTCACATGTATGATGGCTAACTAAACAGGATAGAATGACATACTTCAAAATATGATGACTATGTAAACAGGATGACATGATATAACTATACGATGTGTCTATTAAAGTGGTTGGCATGCCATAAATCACAAACATGTCGTCGATGGAAACATGATGGCATGATATAATTCACGGATAGAATGACATAATTTAAATATGATGACTATGTAAACAGGATGAGATGATATAACTATATTATGTCTTTAGAAAATGGCTTGGCATGCCATAATTCAGATACATGCTGTCTATGTAAACATCATGGCATGACATAATTCAAATATATGATTTATATACTAAGGAAGTGAGCAGAGGGCAATCGCATATATGATGTGTCAACTAAGGAGATGGCATTCAATATTGTGTATATGATGTAAAAACTAAGCATTGCAATACAACATATGCATTATATGAGTAATATAACCCTGGCACGTTTGAGCATACACCTCAGGGGGATAATAGGACTGGTCATGTGCCTCTGAATCCTCTCTGAAGAGCTACCTGTAACCAGCAAGATATCTGCTTCAGCAGGTAGCATTGTCTGTTCTGAAGACCTTGTTTTCACTCCAGATTTCTCTATCACCAATTCAAATGGCTGATGCACAGGAAGAGCAGTTGAATATACAAACATTGTCGACAAAAGCAATGAGAAATACAAAAAAGGACGGCATGATATAATTCATATATATGACGCTTGCCTAAACAACATGGCATTGCATAATTCACATACATAATGCCTTGCAACAAGATAACATTGCATAATTCACATATATAATGTCTTGCAACAAGATGGCATTGTATAATTCACATATATGGTAATTAGACACTAAATAGGTGGCATTCACACAAAGCATGTCTAAACTAAGCAAATGACATAGCAATGCAAGATACCATATGCACGATATGAGCAATATAACCCTACCAAGTTAGGGCATGCACCTCGGGGGGGGGGGGGAATATGACTGGTCATCTGTCTCTGAATCCTCCTCTGAGGAGCTATCGGTAACCAGCAAGACATGTGCATCGTCAGATAGCATTGTCTGCTCTGAAGACCTTGTTTCCACTCCAGATTTTTCCATGACCGTGCCAAACGGCTGATGCACAGGAAGAGTAACTGAATGTACTAAAATTGTTGACAAATTTAACACGTAATAAAAAAATGATGGCATGATATAATTCACATATAAGATGACTGGCTAACCAGGGTGGCATTGCAAAATTCACATATATGGTGCCTGGCTAGACAAGATGGCATTGCATGATTCACATATACGATAAAGAAACTAAACAGATGGCATTGACATAAAGCATGTCTAAACTAAGCAGATGACATCTTCAATGTATACAGTAAGCAATGCAAGGCACCATATGCATGATATTACCAACATCAGCATGCCAAGTTAGAGCAAATACCTCATGGGGTAAATAGGAGTGGTCTTGTCCTTCTGAATCCCCCTCATAACAGTTATATTCCTCTTGATTACGATCTGAAATGGGTGGAGGGGGGCTGCCTTTGCACCCACCATGGAACGACATCTGCATGAAATTTTATTGCCACACAAGGCTCGTCTCTTTTGCTCTACATGACCAGTTCCATTGTGTACAATAACTGGCATGCATAGGAATAAAACATAGTGAGATTATGTAAGGAGTGCATGCACAAATCCAGAGTGATGGTAGCAAACTGTGGATAGACCCAAAACCAATGATAGCAGACAGATAATAACTTTAGTTTAAAAATACAGATAATGGCTCCTTTAATGTTTGTTTGCACCCAACATGAAACTCATAGTAGACACCGGAGATTAACCAGATAGTAGACAGATAGTACTGATTGTTGCCCCAATATGTACCCCACAACCATTTAAAAACTCAAGTTTCAACATTAGTTTGGACCTGACTCGGAGTCTAATAGGTGAACACGATGATAATGTAGCATGTCATCATATTAAGCGATGCATAACGTAAGCAGACACGGAAGAGTGCGACCTCTCTTGCGGACCCGTGTAGTCCTCAAGGTTATCTGCTTAGTGGATGATGGTAATGCAGTTGCCGTGGCTGCCGGCGGCGGGGAAGAAGATCCGAGGCGGTGAAAGACAGTCTGGAGAGCGGATCCCTGCTGTGGTGAACCCTTCCGTTGTTGGAGCAGCTGAGCTGGGGTGGAACACAGCGCCGCAGGAGCAGGACAAAGCACACAAGGTTTTCTTTGACACATATCTGTAACAGAAGTAATTGAGTAAGGGCTTGTTTGAATTTGAGGATTCTAACAATGCAGGGATAGGAAATAGACAGTAATAGGATAGGAATGCACGTGCAAAATAGAGAATTTAAAAACACAGGATTTCTGCCAATCTGGGTGTTTGATTCACAACAATTGGAAGATCACAAGATGCAAAAAAGCATGGTGAGATTAAGTCAAACCACAAGAAAATGTACGGTTATAATGCTATTATGCTACTATCTCTTAGTCTTGTGCTTGATGAATACGAATATGAAAAGGAGAAGTGGAAATTAGAATTCCTACGGTTTTTATTTCAAGGAGACACTAAAGGAACAAATCCTACAATTTTCCTTTGCTCCATTCCTTTGCACCAAATTCATGAAAAGTAGTACCATAGGAAAATTTCCAATTCCGATGTTTTTCATTCACTTTTCCTTTCAAGCATTGGCGATTCTAGTAGGCATGCTTGAGCAAGGAAAGTCCTACACTAAAAAAATGTTTTTGTGCTACTTCTATTACTTTGGACCCAGGCCACTGCCATACTAGCTCAACTCCCAGGCCCATCGACAAATACACAGCTCAAATGCGCAGAGATAAATAATGATGGCGTTCAAGAGAGTCCATCACGGATAGCTAAGTTGCCTGGTACCTCACTGCTTGTCATATAGTAGGATAAAATAATCGTATTTCCCATTACTACGAGTGCTCAGTGGACAATATATATAACATGTAGAGTAAAAAAGAGATGCAACAAGTGTACAACCTCTTTGGCGAAGCCATGTCGATCTCAGTGTGATTGGGTTGGCCGGTGAGGATGCTTCGGCTGACTTGGCTGTCGGAGGAGGGGAAGAAGATCTTAGGCGTCTGGAGATGGATCCCGAGGTACTGCTCCACTGTGATGGAGGGTTTCGTCGTTGGAGCAGCTCTGGTGAGTTGTACGATGCCGAGGCTGAAGCAGGACAAGAGAGACAACGAACAACGTTAACCTGAGTGGAATTCTAATAGCATATCCAATACATGACGTAAAATACATAACCACAAAGTGCTAGATGTAAAATACATCAGCCGCTCATCTCTGAACTTAACTGTCGAAACTGAATTTAACTATCGAAACTGAACTTAACTGTCGAAACTGAACTTAACTGTCGAAACTGAATTTTGCTGTCGAAACTGAATTTTGCTGTCAAAACTGAACGCACTAGCAAGGTGAGGCTACACGTCGGTCGACTGACTTTTTTCATCTCTGGTTAGTCGATTTTGCAGCCGTTGGATACGAAATCAAGGGCCTGCGGTTCATCTTCAACCTCCACCCCCCTGAGCTGGCCAAACAGCAGCCCCCCGCCGCCCGTGGCCGGCGGTGCGCTGCCCCGCCCGCCTCGAAAACACTCCCTACCGCCGGTCCGCCGCCGCCCCGGCGATCCCTCTAGGCCCCCTATGCCGAGCTTTTTCTCCGGCGATCCCCACGCCACCGCCCCGCCAACGCCCCGCCACCGCCGGCGACCACCACCCCATCCTGAACCCTAAGATAGATAGTGGGGTACCTCTCCGGCGAGCCCCCCTCCCCGATGCTGCTGGTTCTTCCTTCACCCAGGCGGCATCGGAGTGAAGTGTAGCTAAATCGGAGCAGCATCGCAAGCAAGAGCAAGAGCGAGAGTAGCAGCGCGAGCAAGAGCAATAGTAAGAGCAAACCAGGCAGGGGACCGAGAGCAAGAGCAGAGCAGCAGCGCGAGCGAGAGCTAAAGCAGCAGCAGGTCCTACTGATGTGGACATCGCCGCGAGGGAGCGACGCCGTGGAGGAAGTGGCCGGCGATGCCGCCGTGGATGGAGCCGCGCCATGTCGGCTCGGGACCGAGCGCTGGCAGCACCGTGAGATTGAATCAAGAAGAAAATGCGGCAATTAGTGTACAACCTCTTTGGTGGCGCCGATTAGGCCGCAGCTTCATCCGAGGAAACGGTGATGATGCTGCTCTTCCAGTGGTGCAGGTGAAGACGGTGGTGTGGGAATGGAGGTGGTGCGATAGACGAGGGGAACATCGGGGCAGCTCCTTGGAGGTGGAGGACGGGGTGGCTAGACCGGCGGGACGATGAGATCGACGACGGATCCTCATCCGGTACGGTGGATGAGGGACGTCGAGGTGTTGCTGTGGACAACGTCGTCGGGGAAGAGGCTCCGGCTGGGTGGCGGACGGAGCAGGGTGTGGGGTTTCGTCGCGGGTTTTCGCGGCCTCGGTGTACGAATGGGTGGGCGGATGGGATGGCAGTGGGGAACCATGGCTTAGAGACACGCTTGTCCGAAATGTGGGGATATTACGAAAGTACCCCCACCGATTTGAGGCGGTTCTTTCGGTTCAGGGCTACCACGGGAAATTCGCGTGTCGGGATTTCACAGGAGGTGGGAGTTTTCGCGCGTGTTGTAATTTCGAAATAGCAAGGCGTGGGTTGAGATGGAGGGAGTTGTCGGAGCACAACGAGACAAAGATATATCTTAAATATTTCGGGCTAACAAGGCGCGGGTTGAAGATGCGGGAGTTTCGCAGCACGATAGACAGAGACGCTAGCTTGAATTTTCGGCATAACAAGGCGCGGCTTGAAATTTCGGAAGAACAAGCTTAATGTGTACCCAAAAAATAGACAATTTGCACCTCAACACGCACAACACACACACAAACACCATTTAGACTAGAGTAAGGTACACGTGCATTGCACGCATGAGATTTGGCAACCAAATTATGAATATATACCACATTATAGCATGCAAGCTTTGAGTCATATATGCATGATGTAGATGTTCGTTTAATTCTTATAGTTCATTTCATTCAAAATCATCTAGTTTTTATAAGAAAGCTAATCTATTTTAAGATTCATGGAATTGTGCGTCGTAAGACATAAAGTAAAAACAAATAATGGCAAATCATGTAGAAAAACATTTGGGCAATTCTGATACGGAAGATTCTAGAACAAATAAGAAGTGCTTGTGTTTTGATGTTTGTGCGTTATGCTTAAGTTCAACCATGGAGTCTTCTAGATTATACATGTGGCGAAATCTGGTGGAATCTAGATGATATCCAACGGCTAGTAGTGCTCAAATTTGCCATCTTTGGACCATGGATTCGCCTCATCCAACGACCATCTTTCAAAGTTAAAGTTACCCGCACACAATATAAAAAAATAAAATATAATATATATAGGGGTATAAATATAGATATGTGATGCAAAGCCGCCCATCATCTCCAATTAGAATAGTGTGTCCATGCACGGATGCGACGTGGCCAAATGAAGTCTGCCATCGGTATCTCAAATTCAAATCAGTCTGACCTTGTTCAATGTGTATACATTACAACATGCTCGTTTCCAAACCACACCGCGCAGATCTCCGTTATATTCATGCATGCATGGATTTCAAACATCAGGATCTCTTATTCAAATATTTGAATTCAACTTTACATTGATTGTGACCTCACCTATTCAGCTATTCTTTTACACCCACACAGTAGTCTTCTCTTTATAATTGTACCACTAACTTTCTCTCGTGCATGCATGCACACACACTACCAGTTGGCATTATCCATCGCATGCATGCAATCTTTTTCTTCAGGTCGGTCTCCCATGAAGGCACACACCAACACACATCCCCCTCTCCATCATATCGGGCATTCTTTATCTCTCACACGTGCATGCGCAACGATCGATGTTCCTCTATGTATGTGTGTATATAGCTAGGTCTTTCATAGTTTTCCACACAAACCGATCAATCGATATATCCAGTGAGGTCTCACCCTCTTTCCCATGTCCACATCGATCAATCTATGCCTCTCTATATAGGATTAACATATATAGCTAATACACCCACATTAATTATGTATCCAACATCCCCCTCTCATCATCCATGCCTTCCGCTTCATCTCTCAGACGCGTGCACAATGCGAAGATAGGGGGCAGTAAGGGCCCTGCCCCCTCCCCCCTAACATCACTATATATCAAGGCTAATATGAATGTGATCATTAGACAATTGCTGCTAAAAATGGTTTAATTTCATGAATTGACCCTCCTCGTAAAGGATTAGCAATGCTTGGCCCCCTAGCTCATTTATTTTTCATGGCTCCGCCACTGCGCGCATCAGCGCACGTGTTCACCCCCTCTCTCTAAATATCGATCTCGCACTTGTGCATTCCTTCATAGTCTCCCTCCACTCGCCCCCTCGCACCATCTTCTAGCCCCCCACCAGATTTTGCCACATGTACAATCTAGCAGACTCCATGGTTGAACTTAAGCATAATGCACAAACCTCAAAACAACAGTGGTTCTCTTTTGTTCTAGAATCTTCCGTATCATAACTGCCCAAACTTTTTTCTAGTTGAATTGCCATTATTTGTTTTTTACTTTATGCTTTACAATGCACAATTCCATGAATCATAAAATATATTAAGGGCTTCTTTGATTCAAAGGATTCTCAAAGGAATTTTGGAGGATTCTAATCATTAGGAATTTTTCCTATCTTGGTTGTTTGATTCGTAGGATTGTAAACCATAGGAATTTTTCCATATGATTCATTTGCACTAGATTTCATAGGAAACATCCCATCCACTCAAACCTCTTTGAAAGAATTCTTTGTTTTTTCTATGCACAATCAAACACTCGTACAGTCCTGTAGGATTCAAGACGACATTCCACTATAATCCCATGTTTTTCCTATTCCCGCGTTCTTAGCTTTTTTATAAAAACTAATTGATTTTGAATGAGATGAACTATAAGAATTAAACAAAGGACTACATCAGGCATATATGACTCAGAGCTTACATGCTATAGTGTGGTATTTATTCATAATTTGGTTGCAAAATCTAATGCGTGAAATGCACGTGTACCTTACTAGTACTTCGAGTATGTGCAAAACACGTAAATTAGAATACCAATGGCACGCTACACAGTGTCTCTCTTATAGTTCATGAAGCCACGTGGCACATGTGTAGGCGTTGTCGTGAGCTCCTTGCGTGGATTGATCACAGTGACGTGCTGCTGGTTCCAGAAGAATGTACTCGTCCTCCCTGAGCCATACTGGCGGTACATGCATGAAGCGAAGATGTGCACGTATGCCATGCACGCACTCATTCCTCGCACGCACACACGGGTACACGGGCGGACGCAATTTTGTACCAAGATCCACCCGATGTGATAATTTGACGCGTGTAAAGTCGTTCACTTCATTGATGGTCAATTAATACAGCGCATGCAAATTGAGTGGACGTGAGGGCGGAAGAAAGACATTATTACTCCACTGCGCGCATGCGAGTAGTTAAATCGTGGGTTGCTAGTAGTACTTCCATTGGTCTCCTTCGTATTCTGTGCCAATTTTTGACAGTAACATAATATTTACGCATTTGAGCAGTGCAGTACTTGAAATTTATGTTCCGCTAAACTCATCGGGGCTGTTTCGGGCCTCGAAACCAAAACCATCAATTAATCTTTACCTTGTTCCCATCACATTCGAAAGCCTGCTCACACCTACTAGTAGTGCGTACCAAACCTGAACGTGTTCCCACTATGCAGGTATTAGTACTAGTGCTAGTACTTGGGTTATAAAAAGGGGAACTACCTAACCGAAAATCACTCTACCTTTCCTCCTCATAAGTGCTTCTTCTTCGTCCGTCGTTGCCATGGCCGGTGAGCAGAGCTCTAGGTCGAGAACTACTCGTAACAAGGGAGCAGCAACCAAGGCTACGGAAAAAAAGAGAGGGCTCGCCGCCACACAGAGACCTCGAAAGATCTCTCACGGGCAGGCGATGGCTCCCAGGAGCGCCCTAGCCGCGGAGGCGAACATGCCGAGCCGGCGGAGCTGGAGTCGTTATCCCTCGACGGCATGCCCGATCAGCTCAATAAGCAGAAGGAGTTCATCCAAGGCTTGATGGAGTTGCTGAAGGAGAGCCTCGACGACATGCCCGCTGAGCTCAATCAACAGGGGGAGTTGACCGCCGGCTTGGTGATGCTGCTGAAGAAGAGCATTGCCTCGGAGAAGAAGGCGACCAGCGAAATCCTGCGACTTCAGGAGGACAATGCGAAGCTCTGCCACGAGATCGACCTGTTGAAGGAGAAGAACGCCGGCTGGAAGAAGCTGCATGAGAATAGTAGTTCCTCGATGAAGATGCTGCAGGCCCTCTCCATGGAACAGAAGGAAGAGTTGGCGAAGCTCCGCATCAAGCACCCGACTACTGTCAAGGTACATAATATGGCTGTGGAATAGATGATGAAGGCTCGCGTTGAGAAATGCCGCGTCATGGACACAATGATGAAGATGGCGGAGGAGACGCGCAAGGAGATGGAGGTCGTGGAGGCAATGAAGAAGCAATTACGACTCCGCGGAGAATTAGATCATTTGGGGTGATAATCTTCCTTCTTCTTTTGCTCCTGTGTTTCATCTTTTGCTTTGGGTGTTTCGCCGCACGTGTCATGTTCTCTGCGAGGCATGAATAGAACAATGTTTTTTTGAGGGAATGAATAGAACAATGCTAACAATGAGATGACTAGCAAATTAGATCATTTTTATCGCCATATGGCACTAGGCTGCCGTGTTTCATGCTTCTCCGTCGCAGTACTACTCCAGTGGAAAACTTGAGTATACCGCACGGTTCTTTGCTCCTCCTCGATCAGGTCGTCGACGCATTTATACGAGCAGTCAAATCACAAGGCCCTGCCTTCCAGCAGTAATGAGCCGTCAAATCACAAAGGCCCTCGCCTCTCGTGAAACCGACCAAGCTAGACTGTCCCGCCCTCTAGCCTTTTAAAAAATGTATACTTTTGTACAGCAGTAGTAGTATCGATGGATTGCGCCATGGAGCAAAACTTGAAATTAAAAAAAGGTAGTACATATAGAGAGCGCTTGTCGGTGTCAAAACCGGCGGATCTCAGGTAGGGGGTCCCGAACTGTGCGTCTAAGGCGGATGGTAACAGGAGGCAGGGGACACAATGTTTTACCCAGGTTTAGGCCCTCTTGATGGAGGTAAAACCCTATGTCCTGCTTGATTAATATTGATGATATGGGTAGTACAAGAGTAGATCTACCACGAGATCGGAGAGGCTAAACCCTAGAAGCTAGCCTATGGTATGATTGTATGTTGTCCTACGGACTAAAATTCTCCGGTTTATATAGACACCAGAGAGGTTAGGGTTACACAAGGTCGGTTACAAAGGAGGAGATACACATATCCGTATTGCCTAGCTTGCCTTCCACGCCAAGTAGAGTCCCATCCGAACACGAGACGAAGTCTTCAATCTTGTATCTTCATAGTCTAACAGTCCGGCCAAAGGATATAATCTGGCTGTCCGGAGACCCCCTAATCCCGGACTCCCTCAGTAGCCCCTGAACCAGGCTTTCAATGACGATGAGTCCGGCTCGCAGTATTGTCTTCGGCATTGCAAGGCGGGTTCCTCCTCCGAATACATCATAGAAGAATTTGAATACAAGGATAGTGCCCGACCCTGCAAAATAAGTTCCACATACCACCGAAGAGAGAATAATATTTCCGCAAATCCAATTTGCTGACTTGTTTTGGCAACACGACATTATGTCACGGCCCAGTGATTATTCGAACCATTTCCTTTAACTAGCCCCGCACATAACGCGAGGCAGTTTTTTGACACGTCTTGTCAAAGCAGATATCGTGTCCCCTTATCACGGGATTCTCATCAATACGGGTGTGGGTAACCCAACCGTGCCATCGATTACGGTGCTTGGGGGATAAGCGAGTATTACCAGGCTAGTGGGGACGCTTAGTTTCGTCCGCCCACATAAAGGGATAAGGATTCACCTTTTCATCCACGCCTTCTTCCTCCTTTGCTCATCCGTTTTCGCACACTCGAGCTCTAGCGCCCAAGTCCGCACTTCCCACCTCAACCTTCTCCAACCATGTCCGGAGCGGGAGGTAGGTGGATGGTCTCCTTCGTCACGGAGGGAAATATCAAGAAGCTGAGGAGAGCCGGATACCTGCCCGACAACATCGCGCACCGGCTCCCAGATGAGGAGCAGCTCATCCCCACCCCTGGGCCCCATGAGAGGGTAGTGTTCCTTACCCATTTCCTCCGCGGACTGGGATTCCCTCTCCACCCATTTGTCCGGGGGCTCATGTTCTACTACGGCCTGGATTTCCACGATCTGGCCCCGAACTTCATCCTCAACATCTCGGCGTTTATCGTCATGTGCGAGGCCTTCCTCCGCATCAAGACCCACTTCGGCTTATGGCTGAAGACCTTCAATGTCAAGCCGAAGGTAGTGGGCGGCCGCCAGGCGGAGTGTGGAGGCGCCATGGTGGGCAAGATGCCCAACGTTACATGGCTCGAGGGCTCCTTTGTGGAAACCATAAAGGGGTGGCAATCGGGGTGGTTCTACATCACTGAGCCACGTGACCCTGCATGGGCAGTGGCCCCCGAGTTTCGATCTGGCATCCCCACGCGGCTCACCTCCTGGAAAGAGAAGGGCCTGTCCTGGGGTAGTTCCGGAGAGCAGACCGGACTTCAAACATGTATTCAAAACATGGTGAATAAGAAACTCAAACTCGTCAACGTAGTCCAGGTCATGCTCATCCGCTGGATCCTCCCGTGTGAACAACGGGCCTTCAACTTGTGGGAGTTCGACCCGGCGCAGCACCAAACTCTGAACAGGCTCTTCGATACAACACACGAGGATGCCTGGAAGGTGCTATTCAAGGGCGCTGAGGTTCCTCCTCCTACTACCGAGGATCGCGGATTCTGCGCGAAGCGCCAAGCCAGCGTGGTAAGTTGTTTTACCTCTTACAAGATACTTGTTTTACATAGTTTGACTCTATGCGGGATCTAAGCTCCCGTTCCTTTGACAGGACTGGCAGGAAATGACCGGACAGATCGACTGTCTGGCTCCTTTGCCCGAAGGCCCAACAGACGCTCTCCTGATGGAGATGCTGACTCCGGCTCCTTACAAGGTGCCAGAGAAGACCAAGAAGGCCAAGGGAACCCGAAAGAGTTCCCGGCACCAGGTGTTATCGGAGTCATCGTCCGATGACTCTGCGGCACACTCCTCCCCCGAAGACGAGGAGGAAGAAGAAGATGCTCCCCCTCCAGGCGGGGGAGACAAGAAAAGGAAGGCCGTCCCAACTGGGGGGGGGGGGGGGAAGGGTCCAAGAAGGGAAGGACTCTCCTTCCGGACAGTTCCACTGCCGCCGACGAAGGCGAAGACGAGTGGTTGCCCAGGGCCAAGCCCCTGGGGAGATCGTAAGTATTCGGACACCAGAGTAACTCATAGTATTCCTTTGTCGCACTGCTTTCCCTAACACCGAACATGATTATGCAGGCCGCCACGAGCCAGTATCGATGTATCATCGGACGGCTGCCTGGGCTCGTCGGACATGGATAGCGATCCCGTCCCGACCGCCACCTCCCCTCATCCTGCAGACGACACCGAGGTGCTGTCTCACGAGGTACCGAGTCGAGGGGAGACAGTCCCGGAGGCGCCTCAAGGCGGCCTCCCGGACTCCGAGAGCCGAGGGGACAAGGCCCCTGAGAGCTCCGAGTTTGGCCCTCAGCCGAACACCGCGCCGGAACCTCCAGTGGTTCCGGGCTCGGGCAGACGGCCTCCTTCTAAGAGGGGCGAGACGCCTGTACCGGTGACCTCTGTTCATCCAGAGGTGCCGGACAATCTGCTGGAAGCGCTTCGCGGCGCTTCCATCGACGAGGAGCACCGCACTATCATGAGTGCGGTGATCCAGAAGGTTCAGTCCGCCAAGAGCGGATTGACTGAAGCCTGTGCCAGCCTTCTAACAGGCTTTGAGGTAAGTGTTTGAATATAGGAAAATATTACCGCATAGACAGTAGCCCCTGATGCTCTGTTCGGTGTTCACAAAGAAAAGCCGAACAGAGGATCAAACCATATCACAGGAGTCTAATATGAGTATGTCAATATGCGTATGCAGGCTTCGTTGCCGGCGTCCGCCGCACTGACTGCGGAGGTCGCCGTACTGAAGCAGGACCTCGAGGGGTCCAAGAAAGAGCTCGTCCTTACCAAGAGGCAGCTCGAGGAGAACAAGGGTAAGTAATACCCTGTCTATAGATATGTATATATGAAAGAAGACACGATTGCAAAATGACAGGATCATCGTATATTTGCCAGGGGCCACGACCGAGGTGGCAACCCTGAAGCAAGCGCTAACCAAGGCCGAAGATAAAGTGGCCAAGGAGCGCATCGAGCGGGAAAGGCAAGAGGCTCGTGTGGGCGAGGTGCAGCAGGAGCTCCAGGCTCTCGTGACGAAGCACGATGCGTTGGAGCTTGACTCGAAGACGCGAGAGTCTGAGCTTGCCGCGGCCCTCGAGAGCGCAAAAAGTGCCAAGGCTGAAGCCCAAAAGGCCCTCCAGGAGATTGATGCGATGAAGAAAATAGCGGCGGGTAAGGCACTCTATATGCAAAGCAAGCATGTGAAAGTAAATTACCGATTACTTACCCGAATTCGGAGCTCTCCAGGAGCATTCGCAGATTTGCCCCGCAGCGTGTCGGATGCCGCACGGTTTTACCAGGCCAAGGAGGGAAGCTCAACGGAGAAGCTGTTCTGGTCTCTGTATACTGAGACCGAACACCCGATGCCTCTGAGCGACCAGCTAATGCAGCTGGTCGAGCTGCACAAGGCGGCCGAACAGGCTATGAAGGGCCTTATAGTTCGACTGTGGCCTGGTGACGCCCTTCCGAGCAGCTACTTCGGCCTTGTGAGGCGGCTTGTGGATGCCTGCCCACGGCTGGAGGTCGTCAAGCGGTCCGTCTGCATCGAAGGTGCACGCCGGGCTTTCGCCCGTGTGAAGGTGCAGTGGGCCAGGCTAGACGCTGTGAAGCTGATCAAGGAAGGGCCGCCGCAGGGCAAGGAGCATCGCACCCCCGAAATTTATTATGAGGGTGTCCTGAAGGGTGCCCGTCTTGTAGCGAACGAATGTTCAAAGGATGTAATATTTGAGTAAACTTGCTTGTGTGATCCTGTATGATGAAAACTTGTTTCATATGCGCTATGCAACGCTTGTGTGAATTTAAAATATTACCTTCTGTTTGGCTGTTTATCCAATCTGAGAGATGGCTAGTCCTCGGCTTCTGCCCCCATTCCACGAGTGCTAGGGTGTTCGAGATAAACCTGAGCACTCTTGTTCCCATGTTTGGGTCCTTCGAGGGAGGTGCTCAGCACAACAAACAAGGCAACCAGACTAATAATGCTTTATCACTCTCACTTAGCCATAGAATTCTATAATTTTAAATTTCGGCGAAGCCCCTGGTATTCGGAAGGCCAAATTCGGGGCGCGATACATGCCTTTAAGCCGGACAGGGCTAGCCCCTTGCTCTAAGAGGCATAAGTCTTTAGGGACTCGAAAATCTCGCCGAACAGCGACCAGTCTCTCGCCTTATCATGACAGTCAGATTTAGCTTTCTCTACTGAGGTGCTAAGACCAGCAGAACCGGGGCACAATCGCAGTAGTTCTCCTAGCGCTACCTTAGTCGATAGAGCGGAACGTAAGGTACCAAAACATAGGAGCCGGGAAAACCCAACATTTGACCAAAGACATGATTCGGAGCTGATGCATATAGTGCTATAAGTTCGGGGTGCCGCACTTGTGAAAGTGTTCGGACTTTTCACACAATATTGTGGGGTACGTAAGCCCCTGGTGTAGTAGCCGTACCAAAGTGTACGGTTGCAAGGCGTCGTTAATGAACACACACACACACACACACATATATATATATATACAGACGGTCTATTCTACTAATATTAGCAGAATAACTATTCTGCACACCACTTCTGCACTGCACGCTGAACGCAAGTGCACTGCATCTTCTTTACGTTGGGCACTGCAATGCTTCACGGGAGAACTGCTTCATTTTCTGGTGTTCCGCCCGCGTGTTCTATGTGGAACCGGGTGTCGCGGGATGATTCAGTTTGTGTCTGCATCTCATTTTAGCTTTATTCTTTCTAATTTACAGGAAAATATACTAGAGTGCTTGCAAATCGAGGGATTTGGCGGACGAGCTTTCTCTGTTCGTTCGTGTTCGCGTCAGATGCAATTTTTTTGTGCTCGGATGTTGTTATTTAGTAGGAATTGTTTGATTGCGTTCGTTTTAATCGGTCCGTTCACTCTATAATTTGTTAATTTTTAGGAGTTAGTTTTCAATTTCTTGCTATTTTGGTTGTGCGGGCGGGTGAGCTTCGTCCGCTCCTCTGTTCTTGTTGATTTTTTTGATTTTTGCCCGTCCACGCGTGTTTGAATATTGTAATTACTATTGCTGTAGGTTTGAATTCATTGTATTGCGGGTATAATTGTCATTTTTTGAATCGCGGTTTTTAAATGAAAGGTGATGCTGTTCATCAAGTTTCCATGTCTTCCATGTAAATTTTTGCGGGTGTATTTTTCGATAGTTTAGTGGCTGTACAATTTTTAGGCGAGTTATGGAAGTGCGAGTGAAATTGACACCTCTATCAGTCTATCACATTGTTTGTAGTTTTAGTGCTTTAATTTTATTTGTTGTAGTCGCGGCATACGTTGTAGTGCACTGCATTTTCTTTGGTAGCGTACTTCGTTGTAGCTGTATTACAGTGGTTATGGCTGTTTATGAGATTTCTCCTTTTCTTAAACTACATTCTGTGTTCTAGATGACTGCATAATATGCATTTCTATACTGCATTAGCAGTGTTATTAATTTTCTATTCTGCTATTAGAATGGATGGTCCATGATACGCTTGTGTTAGCTGAATAGTTATTATAAGATTTTTTTTGAACTGCATACTATGATAATTGTTTTTGAACATCGTATGTTACGTGCAAAGTTTCTACCATTTGCATTTCCTTGTTACTGTTTCAGATGGCTGCCTTTTGTTATTATTAGTACCACACTATGTGTTCGAGAGAACTGCATTACTGCCAATAGCAACTTTGTCTAAAAAGGATGATAAAATGACGTAGTTGAGGTTGCATACTTTAAATAGGCATCGTTCAAATTGTTTGTTGGACATAATTTTAAAAGCATACAGCATAAGCAAAGCATTAGAAATATTGGTTGCTTCATATTAGACAACGTGGAGTGCAAATATTGTAAACTTGATGGAGTCTTCTTCTTTGTAGAAAAAGACCATGGCCACTTCTCCGGCCTCAAAGCCATTCTGGGAGACAAAATCTTTCCAACCAGTAGTTATGTTGATGCAGTCTTCAGAGTCGATGTGGTAGTCAGCTTCCATGTCTCCATAGCCATTCTTGTGTTCTGTCTCCAAAGTAAGCTTCCCTGAACTCGGAGCATGAAATTTTATTGTGGATGGCAGTTTCTGCATATTGTAATGGGTGGAAAAAGAATTTGTAAGTAAACAACAAATGTTTTTGTTTTATACTTATTATGATTTGTTTATGTTTACTTAAATAGTTACATACATATGATTGTATTTTGTAAAGTAGTTGCAATGTATGAACAAACTTATATACGCAATTGACTCCTAGTTTTACTGGGATATATATTATACTGCAACATGTGTGCACTGCAATGTCAGTAACAGTGTACTTCTCCAGCATGTTAAGATAACTACAACTTATCTACTGACCCTTTTTTGTACATATGTCGATACATGGTGTGGTACTGAAGAAATATAGGTGGAAGCATCTAGTCTTAATAGCTAACAGATCTAAACAAGAATACAAATTCTGTTTTGTATTTTTGTTGATATTACTGAACAAATTGATTGAACTATATAGTCAGATGTGTATTTGCATTCTAGATTATGTGCAAAAATTGTGAGTGGAAAAACACACCCAACTTTCCTGTAGATCTGCGATTGTGAGGCGATGAAGAAATTGTGCATGAAACCCCCTGTTGGGTATCATCAGGCAGCCGAGCATGCTGCGCCACTCGGTGTTGGTGAGCTGTAGGCCTTCTGTGTAGACGCATGTGTCCGCTACCGGAGCCATCCTTGCCAAGCACCCGCACTTACAGTCCATGGCGGGTTCAGTGGAATTCCAGAGAAGAGCTGTGGATGGGATGAACCCTAGATCTACGTTTTGAGGAAAATGAGGAACGGGGGGAGGAGTTGTGTTAGTCTGTAGCACGAATGGATAAGTTTTTATGCAACCAATCGAGCAATGGAAGTAATAAATGGTGTGGTTGGCGTTAGGTGGTGGATTGGGTGTGATTCAGTGAACACGAATGCATTTAAGAAGCAACAGGACTGCTTACTTGAAAATAGCGAACTGCATTGTCATATCACAGCGAACTACGAACGCGTGGTTGGGCCTGTGTTTGTGTATGGTATGTAGCATTTTTTTTATTTTCAGTGGCCTCTCTTTTTTTGTTGGCCCTTTGTTCTGGTAGTGAAGACGCAATTGGGCCCAGGTCAGCCTATGAGCACGCGGCTGGTTCCCGGTGCGCTGTGTGCGGTCTAATGTTTAGTCCCACCTCGCCCGCGGAAGGCGCGGCCGACATGTTTATAAGCGGTGGCGAGGCATCTGTGTCGAATTCCTCTTGTTACTTATTTGGGCGCTTAAACACGGCGCTCGCAGCTGTATGCTCTCTGACCTATGGGCCCATGTGTGGCCGACCCCATGCACTGTGACTCAGAACGACTCGCCTTCTGTGGGCGCAGATCTATTACGAGACTGGCTGGGGCCGGTGCCACCTGGGTGGTCATTTTTTTTCTTTTTATTTTTCTTTCTTAGGTGTTTTTTTCAATGTCAGGAGCTTGCACTGCATTGATCAGGGTTCTGTACTGCATGTTACGCATTACGTACTGCATGTACAGTTGCCATTTTTTTGTTTCCGTCTTTTTGCTATTATGTAATCTTTTTTCCCAATGTACGGGAGTGCACTGCTTAGTAAATCATACGCGTAATGCGTTGATTATGGTTCTGTACTACACGTTCATATATTTTTGTACTTCATTGATTATTTACGTGTTTGCGTTTTTCATTTTCTGGTTTTGCTCTTATGTATTCTTTTTTCAAATTTAGGTTCGTGCACCGCTTTGTTGGGTATGTTAAGACTTCATTGGACAGATTCTGTACTGCATTCGTACACAACTTGCACTGCATGCGTCCTGTTTGCACACTGCAACTCTTTTTTTGTTTTCTGCACTGCTCGAATCTAATGATACATTAGCAGACAACAGAAAACAAATTATCACAGATATTCTGTATGACAATTTCATCACCAGCAAGCTAAGTTGAACAGAAAGCAAACTAACATAATCAGAGTTCATCATTACAAAGCGATTGTGCATGGCAAGCAAACTAGGTTCAGCACACAAGCAAACTAATGATACATAAGCAAACAACAGAAAGAAAATTTGATGATAATTCTAAAAGAATGCTAGCATTGTTGGCTCCTGACCGGCACCATCTTCTTCTTGACGAGTCAGGCTCTCCCCATCCCCAGCTGCTCCTGGCGCGCTTCTTGGGGGGCTCCTCCTTCTCCAGCTTTGCACGGCGAAGGCCGTCCTGGGTGAGGGTGATGCGGTTCCATATCTCGTACGCTGTGTAGGTGTCCTTTGCCGCGTACTCGATGTGCCTCCTGGACAGAGGCAGGATGGCCCAGCGCTGGTGCTCGTCGTCGGTGATCTTCTTCTTCATGTTGTTGTAGTAGTCGTCGATGAGCACGCCGAAGACGTCTCCGAGGGAGTCCAACGGCTTGGTTGCCTCGGGCACCCTCCACTCCTTCTAGATGTCGACGAAGTTGGCGACCTCCAGTTTGACGCGCTCCAGCCTGGTTTTGTCGCCGTCGATGGAGAAGCCTGCAAAGGTGTACCTGGGGTAGGCGAGGAAGTTGTCGAAGACGGTGCACCTTTCACTGTCACTCATTTGGAAGAGCAGCACCGGGTGATTCTTGCTGATGGAGAGCTGGCAGACGGTAGGTTTCTGTGTCGCTTCAGGGTCGTTGTCGTACTCGAGATCAATGCCGATGATCTTGTGGCGCTGGAGGCTGAGGTGGCGCTCGTACTGCGCGAGGGTGATTGCCATCTGCTTCCTGTCGTTGGTGTGGATGACATGCAACTTGGTGTTGCCATGCGCCTCCACGGCGTTGTCGCCCTTGTACTCGTCGGTGAACGTCATCGCCGGTGGCAGGGCTTGGTGCTTTTGGTGGGAGCGCAATGGATACTTGTGTTGTTTGTGGATGAGAAGGCCTTTGGCAGGGGTCTGAATTTAAGGGGAGGGCGCGGGGTGGGATGGCCTCGTCGGATGAACTGCACGATCGCGCTGATGATGCGGTTGTGCGGATCGTGGGTTGGTTTTTGCATCTGTGATCGTGGGCTTGTGGCGATGGAACTGCTCCGATCGGGTGGATGTATGCGAACGTGGGTTTTTTTTAAGGTGGGTTTGTTTTATTTTTTATCAGGACATTTTTTTAACCACCACCTTTTTCTATGCGAACGGGCATTTTGTCATGTTTTATAGATGTATACTGCGTGACAACGTAACTGCATTGATTACACTTACGCACTGCGTTGCGTACAAATCAGAACTGCAACATTGTATACATGTGTGTACTTCATCGTTTTTTGCGTGTCTTTGCTGGTTTTGTTGGTCCTGTGTTCGGGTAGTTCAGAGACGCATGTACGTTGTCAAATTTTGTGTGGCTGGGGCTGGTATCATTTGGGTGATCAGTTTTTATTCTTTGTATGCTTTTTAATGTCGTGGAGTGCACTGCATTTTGGTAAATCATCGGTGCACTGCATTGATCATGGTTATGTACTAGATGTGAACTTCATTCCTTACTCCATGTACAGTTCTCATTTTTGTTCCCGTGTTTTTACTCTTTTTGTAATCTTTTTTTTCGAATGTACGGGACTGCACTGCTTAGCAAATTACGACTGTACTGCATTGTTTATGATACGGTACTGCACGTTCGTGTACTTGCGCACTGTGTTTACTTTTTCTATGTTCGAGTTTTTCTTCATCCCGAAAAAGAAATGCATAATGGCGTACTACATCCCGTATAGAAATGCACTGCATTTTTCCAGCAGTGCGTACTGCATTTGTTTTTTTGCCTGTGCTTACTTCACTGTACGGGAGGTTTAAGGGGAGAGCGGAGGGGGGGGCACATTTTTTTGTGTGGCACTTAATTGAAGGTAGACTTTTTTTTCGGATGTGTTTTCTTAACATGCGTTTTGTTTTTGATTTTAGCTTTTTTTACGAACTGTATGTATTTTATTTGTTGTTTTACCGTTTGAACTTCATGATTCTTCACAGATAACTGCATCATGTTTTTTTGTTGTTTTTTAGTAATATGTGCGTTTTGATGTAGACTGGCTTATTTTGTCTGGGCTGTTTTTGGGCCAGCCCGTTATTTGTGACCCTTTTTGCGACACGCGGGCCTCCTACGTATCGTTTCCAGGCTATTCCACCGCTCCGCTGTCAGTGAAAGAGACCGAGAACAATCCCCTCTCCTTTCTTGCAGTTTCTCCCGAGGCATCTCTCCCTCGGGCAAAACCGTCGTCGCGCGCAGCAACCGCCGTCGCCCGGAGAACCGCCGCCCTCAAGAGGTCCTTATTCCTACATTCGGTGTCGCTGTCCGCTTTGTGAGCCCTTGCCGCTGCGCTCCCGCAGCCCTTTCTTGTCTGTTCCCGTCGCCGCCCCCCTTCCCCCTTCCCGCCGCCGTCGCCGCACACTTTTCTTCGGTACGTTCCGCTTGGCTCGGTGTTGATTGTCCCCTCGCCTTGTTTTTGTGATTCTTGTAGTTGCTGTAGCTCTTTTTGGTTGTGTAATTTTTTGTAGGCAGTCGATTTTATCTCGTTTTGAAGTCGATAGTTGTGTGTAGCAATGCGGATCTAGGGTTTCATGAGATTTTCGCTGATTTTGTTGCTTATGTCTGTCACTTCGTCCTTTGTGTTGCAGGGAAACGCTATGTCTTCGCCGAGCAGGCCGGGAGAAGGAGTTCAGGGTATGTGGAGTGCTTATTTGTTAGGCTTCGTTTATTTTGTTTGGTGTTTATCTAGTTTCCTAATTCATCCTGCATATTGGGTTATGCTCTGTTAGTTGTCAGCGTTCATTTGCATTATTTTGTCATGTGATGTTTTTGTAATTTCTTTTTCCTTGTTTTTTTGAATCTAGCAGGTGATTGCAGTGCTCATAATGATACACTAATTGTCTCTCCTTGTCCTGGTGGTAAGGATCATGGTGTCGAGGGAGGACATCAAGTGAATTCGCCGATTGAATCTTCTCCTATAAGTGTGGCCCCTTCTTCTGGTATGTGATTAATTTGTTTATTTTTGTGTATGCTTTGTTTTATCTAGTTCGACATTTTTGTTGCGAATATCCATGAATTTAGTATATGCAGCACTGCATTTTATTTTTGTATGTGAACTCCAGTGTATGTACTTGTGAACTGCATTGTTGTTTTATTCAAGTTTTTTGTATAATGCATTATTTTTTATTTTGAGTTTATGGTTGAGCACTACATTTATATGTCTAACTGTACTGCATTTGTTCTTTTTGTGCAATTTTTAACGAGCATAGACAAACTTTATTTTGACGCAGTGTCTGTTTTCCATGCTGGGGCGACTGGGTTTGAGGAGGTTACTCAATTGATTGACCATTATTTTGCAGAGGGTAATGTTGGTGTGAGCTTTGATCAGAGACGTCCTGTCTTGTCTGAAACACAGTCGCAGTCTGTTGATGGTACAGAGGAAGTTACACAGGATTGGATGGTCCCGGAATAGCTTCGTCAATATGAGTTTAAGCAAAGCAAGAAGAAGTTGAGGTTTGAAATTGAGTCAAAAGAGTTTGCTGAAAAGGAGAAGCAGAGGAGAACTGCAGATGGTGCCAAGGGTGGTAAATTTGGCAAGGTGAAGAAGAGGTTGAGTACTGTTGCTGAGGAAGGTGGTACACCTCGGCGGAGTCCACGTGTTGCTGTAATGAAGAAGAATCTTGGCAAGAGAACCGCTGAAGTTGGTGGAAGTGATGATCCTCAGCGCAAACGACTACATGTCACTGAAGGTCCCAATTCTGATGACGACGACTTTGTGCTTGCTGATTATGTGAAGGGTGTTCATCCTTCTAGATGCAAATACTGTGGTTCATCTAAGAGTGTACCCAAGCGTGCCCATGATGATGTCAACGAAGATGTTGGTGGTGATTCTGGCGAGGAGGTGGATGCTGCTCCAAAGGTTTGTTGAAGTGCACTGCATTTGTTTCCTTCATTTGTTATTCTTTCTGTATTTTCTATGTCTCTTTTTGTATGCCTAATCTTCTAATGTGGACTGCATTTCCCTTTACACAGAGGAAGAAGTCTAGTAAGAGCAATGCAACTGAAGATGATGGTGAGGGAGATGATTCTCGATTTAACAAGACCGTGCGTTTGTCGCTTCCCACTGTTTGCAAGGCTGCTTCTTTGTTGAAAGAGGTGCATTGCAGCCGTGTTAGGGATGCTGGATTTGGTGTTGTCTTTGATCTGACAGTAAAGAAAAATGTGTCGCGCATTCTTATGTGCTATTTGATGGGAGTGATTGACCCTGCCACTATGTTAATGGACTTTGGGAATGGCAGGGTTCTTCGAATCAATCGTGATGCAGTTCATCACATTTTTGATTTACCTATGGGACGTCACACTGCACCCATGCCTGCTTCCAGCGGTCATGATGAATCGTTGACTACCCTCAAGGATGAGCTTGGCTTTGACCGTTCAAAAAGTATAGGTGTCAAGGACTTGCTTGAGAAGTTGAAGGTGTTGGTGGAGGAAGATGATTATGTGAGTGTTGACCTTGCTGTGAAGGTGTTCTTCCTAATACTTTACCAGAATTTGCTGTTCCCGGGGCCTGCAGTTCGTTTGGGTAGAGTTGCTGCGATGGTAGAGAACATGGATTATGCGGCTATGGCTCAGATGGACTTTTGTCAGCTTGTTGTTGATGAGTTGCAGGCAGCTGTGGTTAGGTGGCAATCAGAAGGCAGCAAGCAGAATTGTGCAGAGGTTGTGCCATTGTCCCCCTGATTATGTATCTTGACTGCTTGAAGCTTCGCAAATTTTCAGTCATGCACACGTTGACGCCACGCACGTCATACCTGATGACCAAGGACCTGATGAAGTTGTACAATGAGGATGTGCTTGTGAAGGGAAAGATTTACTTGGAAAGTTACAAATTTGGGAAGCTGCCGGTTAGTGCAGCTGATTTTTTAATATCAGATTTTTTTTAAAAAAATGTGCAGTCATTATAAATGTGAACTCTTCTAGTACTCACATGTGTACTTCTCTTTGCGTGTTGTCTTTTTTTGCAGTGGAAGGCGTCAGGTGATATTGTGTACAACCGTCCTGTTGCAGTTGTACACGGCAGCTCTGATGCGGGGCCTAGCATTCATGATAGGTTTTATGAGCCTATCTGTAGTCAGCTTCCTGCCTGTGATGATGAGGTGCCGCATACTCGTGGTTTCATGCCTCGACAGATGCTTGATAATACAAGCTCTTATAAACAAACATTTGTTGGCGGCAAAAAGCATGAGGAAATTGATGATCTTCTTCTAAAGGTTTTGAAGCTGACTGAAGATTTGCCAACCTCTGGTGACAGGTTGAGGACAGTTGCTGGTTTTTTCCCTGTTGGCCATGGCCCACGAGATGAAGATATTGTTGCTGCTCACAATTTTGATTGTGGTGTGATTGAAAGCCTGAAGATTGCAGTGACAAATGTTCGTTCTTCGTATGCTCAATTGAGACATTCACAAGAAGAAAATGCGGTTGGTATGAGAAGGATGCTGGGCATATTGTGGATGAAATGATCCGTCAGGACGCTGGCGTTGGCGCTGATAATGTATGTTCTAGGTTTTTTGTGGCTTTGGACCTCTTTTTTGTGTATTATGTTGACTGCTCCTCACTATTTTTTTTTGTTATAGGCTGGAGTGGAATCTTCTGGTGTCGATGGAACTAGAGACGATGGAGTTTGTCAGGTATAAATACTCCTGCCATGTCTGTTCTGCCATGCTTCCCTTTTTATTTGAACTTACATTTGTTTGGTTCCCATATTTTTTTTGTGTACTTCTCTGTTGTGAAGTGTGTACTGCTTGTGCATAGTTGGAGTTTTTTCTTTTTCGGTCGGTACCATCTTATTTCTCGTTTTTGGTTTGTTCTATGCCCGTAGACTGGTGTCGCTGCTCGTGATGTGCACAAAGAGACTTACGATTGCTCTGGGAAGGATGAGGTCTTGGGTGATGCAGCGTCCCCTCTGGATGTTGTACTGATAAGGTATAGTTGTATTACTTGTTGTGTTAGTGGGTTGTAATCTAATTTTTTGTTGTCTGTTATAAACTTGATGTACGCTGTTATGTTCATCCATATGCATTTTCATTTGCGTATGTTAGCTACAATAGTTTTACATGTGTGATCTTTACTGTTTGACAGAAGTGAACTGCAGTTCTTTTTGGCATGCGTGATCCATACTTATTTACGTACGTGAGCTTCAGTATTTAACATAACTGAACTGCAGCGTTTGTCAAAGCGAACTACAGTTTTTTTATGTATATGTGGGTTGCAGTTGTAGTTGTGTTTGACACACGTGTGTTGGTGTTGTTTTGCATATGTGGACTGTAGTTGTTATGTGTATGTTGCCAGCAGTCTTTTGACATAAGTGTGCTGTGTGTTGTTGTGTTGGTTATCCCCATGCTTATTTTTGTGTTACTGGGTGTTTTTTAAACTTTCCATAGGTTGGAGAACAAAACGTGGAGGTCCACGTTGATCTGAATCAGGGTAGTTGTGCTGTTGATGGCCGTGTCAGTGTTGATGCTTCTGTATCAGTTGCCGTTGAGTGTGTAGATCCTTCTGTAGCTCAAGGATCCCATGATGTTGTTCCCACCAGTCGGCATGAAGATTATGATGTTGGCATTGAAAAGCCACCGGAGAATGTTGCCCCTGCTGCTAGTGTTGTTGCTTCCCCTGTCTCTCTGGTGTCCAATGATGTTTCGGAAGTATCGATAGTGGAGCCTCATGTAGTTGAAGTATCTAAGGAAGCTGCTGTTGACCAGACTGTTGTAAATCAAGAGAATGCTGATGTTGCTGCAGAAGGAAAGTCCAGTGAGGTTGTGGTGGATTCGGCGCAACCTATGCAAGAAAACATTTTGCTCAGTTCTGAAGAACAGCAGCCTGAAGACTCTGACACTAAAGGCAAGAGATTTTTTTAATGGTGCAGTTTGATGTTTTTCTCATTCATGTTGTTTAATTACTATGGTATCTGTATTAGATGTTTAATGATAAGTGAAACTTTGATCTTTTGTCTATAATTTTCAAAATAGCTAGCAGAATTCCCTTATCTTAATATTTAAACTTCATTGTTTGTATAAGTGAACTTCATCTTTTTTATTACAGATGATGAACTCCCTGTTGTGACACCGTCGAGCATTGATCCAGCTCTTCTGAAAAGATACAATGAGTTGTACGCTGCTGTTACAAGGGCTCGGAAGGACAAGAAGAAGAAGTATGGTTTTTTAGAAATTGTTTTGTTCATATGTATTATCTAATTTTTGTATTTACCCGTTTTTATTTGTTGTTATTTTTTTAGTATCTTATGTTTGAGTTTTTCATGAAAAATTCAGGGACATGATTGCTTTTAAAACTGAGATGGGTGATATTAGCATTGGCGAAGTTGGTCAATCCTTTTGGGATAAAGGGATGCTCACTACAAGGCTTGTAGATCTTGGGGTTTCTTTTGCTGGTAGATAAGTTTAAGAGATCTCCGACAATGGTTGTCCCGTACCATATTTGTGTAAGAATGCAGAAATTTTTGTTTTATTTTTTTCATTTTCTTTTCTGATTTAGTGCGACGACTTGTTTTGCTTATTTGATTTTTGGTTTTGATTTGCAGACAAATATTTGGAATGGTGGTACTGTAGGCAGGAGTATTAAAATGATGTTCTCTTCAAAAGCCGAGAAGCGTGTTGATAAAAAGGATATGGTGAGAGACGTTTTTATGTGTATTTTGCCTGTTTTGTTTTTATAGCGTTCTGTTTTTTCTTGTTATAATAATTTTATTTATTTTTTCATGCTTCCAACACGTCCTTTTTGCAACTTTTGATCCGCCAGATATGAGGGATGGTGTTGGTCATTATTGTGTAGTTGTGTTAAATGTGAAAGAAAGGCGGTTTGAATTTCTTGACTCGCTCAACAAACCTGGCAGCCCTGATGCGGTCAGGGTTTTTAGGAGGGTGGTTAAAAATATCAAGCGTGCATGGAAAGAAGGTAGCTTGAGTTCTGATGAGCCGCTAAATCCTCCCACACTTGATGGATTTGTGTTGAAACATGTCATTGTCCCATTGCAGCCAAATGAGTGCGTTCTTTACAGCCCTTCTGTGTCATACCGTTCAAGTTTTTTTTTCACTTAATTTTTGTGAAACTAATGTTTTTTATTCTTTTTATTGCAGGCATGATTGTGGATTCTATATGTTTCAATTCTTGCAGACATGGGATGGTGTTCGAGTTGCTAAGTTTGGGGTGGAGCACATTGGCTACATCAGAAAGGCCATGCTCTATAGCTGACTAACATCGAGGAAGTGTTGCCTTGATTTAACATCACTTCTAATTTTTGCAGATAAAGGTTGTTTTATTGAACTTCTTTATCCTTGCTTTATTTTATTTTGACTACTGCTTGGTCCCGCTTCTTTATGGGCAAGTGGGCTGCATTGCTGTATACAAGTGCGGGCTGCATTGCTGTAGAGAAGTGGCCTGCATTGTTCTTTTATATGTGGGCTGCATTGCTGTATACAAGTGCGGACTGCATTGCTGTAGAGAAGTGGGCTGCATTGTTATTTATATGTGGGCTGCATTGCTGTATACAAGTGTGGGCTGCATTGCTGTAGAGAAGTGGGCTGCATTGTTCTTTTACATGTGGACTGCATTGCTGTATACAAGTGCGGGCTGCATTGCTGTAGAGAAGTGGGCTGCATTGTTATTTATATGTGGGCTGTATTGCTGTATACAAGTGCGGGCTGCATTGCTGTATACAACAGTGGGCTGCATTCTATTTTTTTCTCTATACATGTTTTTTGGTTTTTGTGTTTTGTACTGAGTGCTTCCATGTTTTTTCTGCACGTTTTTAGGTTTTGAATGGGGGCTTCATGAAGGCTGTACGTCACTATTTGAGTCCCAGGGTTCTGATGTGGTTATGGAGGATTGTGTCATTGAAATCTCTCCAGATAATTCTGGTTTGAACACAAATGTGGCGTCTGGACCTGATGGTGGAAGTATCTCTCGACCTAGCTCTCCACACGATGTATATGATGTTGATGATGATGATATTGTTACACTGTGTGCACATGCAACTAGGACTAGGAGTGCAGCAATTAATCGTCCTCATTTGGATGAGGTTGAAGTATTTTCGAACAAGAGGGCAGGTGAGAGGGCTTTTAAGTTGAGATGCTCTATAGAGAAATTGAAGCCTCCGAGGTTCAGATATATGGATGAGGCGATTAAAATAAAGGATCTTGTTCTCAGCAAAGATTTTGTAACCAAATACTGCGAGTAAGTTTTTTATGTGATGCGTGTGCCCTTTCATGCTTTTTGTGTGTTTTGATTTTAATTCTAATTTTATTGATCCCATCTGTGTATGTTTACTGCAGGAACGCGTTCTTTATGGTGCATGGTCCTTTTGGTGATGTCGATACTTACAATACCAACTATATCTATGATACATTTGGCAAAGGAGCTTTAATGGATTCGTATATCATGGATTTTGTCATCAAGTATTGGAAGCAAGACCCTGAATTGGGTTTAGCTTATCAATCCGGTGAACGTTTGCTACTTTCACCTTTATTTATCACGGTAAACGTTTGCTGTCATTCTTTCCTACTGCACTGGGCTTTTTCATGTCCATGCCTACTTGCATTGTTTATTCTTTTTTTATGTCCTTTTTTTGTTCTTTTTTGTGTGCAATACTTTCTTCAAATGGAAACCTCTGTGACGAGAGATAATGACGGAAATCCTGTGTTGCCAGTTGTGCATAGCTCGTTTGTTTTAGAAGATACAGTTAAGCAGTTCAAATTTTTTGTGAACGACGGCGCAAACCTGTTGGATGCAAAACTGGTAAATTCATTGTTTTTTGTCATTTATTTTTCCTGGTTTGTTGCATTTCTTTTTATAGTTATTTTTGGAACAGTGGTCCTGGTGGTACGTGTCGAAAGAACTTTTGATTTCATTTTTTATGCGAACAGATTATGATGCCGCGATTCAAGGATGGTCATTATTCCTTATACACGATGAACCAGCATCGCCAGACCCTTGATATCCATGACAGTAGGAAGTACACTGGCCATCCTGATGTCACGACAAGGTGGCGCAGGACTGACTACCACGCAGATTGCACTGAAGTGGTATGTTATTTTTTCTTTGCCAAGCGTAAAGCTTTCTTTGTGTTTCTCCCACTGTATTTTTTTATAAACTGCAATTGTTTATGTAGTGAACTTCAACATATGCGCGACAGAACTGCATTTTTCTCACACGTGCACTTAAAAGAGGGATTGTTTTAGATGTTTAAGAACAACTTTTTTTGGGTTCGTTTGAATATCAACTTTTTGATCCGTGATGTGTGTTATTCTTACCTTGTGCTTCTTTTTTTTGCCAGATGAGGAGGATGACTCAGCTGCTGAAGGTGATTTATGGTGAAAAAATGTATAAATCGAGGAACCTTCCTGACTGGGTTAAATTGGCAGAGAAGCCATCTTACCCGGTCGTGCCAGCGCAGGGAGCAAATGAGTGCGGAATCTATGTTCTGAGGATGACGCAGTTGTATGACGGCCAACATCTAGTTGAGAAAATTTTGAAATCCGACGTAACAGCTTCTCTGTTTTCTTTTTAGTTTTTTGTTCTTTATGACACCTTTTTTTAATCACTTGTTTGCATTTGTTTTCTTTTTTTCAGCCTGCTGCTGAAGATTGGAAGGCGGAGTACATGTTCCATCTGCTGTTCAATCCTTTGAACATGTTGTGTTATGAAGACATGCCGCTTGAGTTACGTGAACTGATTGCGGACCTCGGGCTCACTTCCTTGTCGCAATCGCAGACGCAGTAACAGTCATTTGGGGCACTGTTTTTCTACTCGGTGCAAAAGGCTGTGCGTGGACAATAGCTAGGTTTTGATGTTGTGTTTGTGTGTGCTGACTAAGGTAGACAATGTATGAAAAATACTTTTTTTTGTCGTTGTGTTTCTTCTTGTTCGTTTATGCAGCAGTGCATGTGGATGATTTTGTATATGTATGTGTATTTTATATCAATAACTGATACAATATATATAAGTGTATAATTTTATTTTTTGTTGACGACCACGGTCTATGCGAACTGGCATTTTTGTCACGCTTTATATGTATGATATGTGTTCGATAAACTGTATCGCATTTGATGCTGAACTTCTTTGTCCAATATAAGAGAACTGCATTTTTTGGCATTCAAGCAAAGTGCTGCACGTGTGTGCATGCCGAAGCTGCATTGCTTTATGACACCGAATTGCTTTTTTTTGCCAAAACAAAAAACACATTGCTTTTAGCCTATAGTTGCGTTTTGTAGTTGGTTTTTTTATTTGTTTGTACGTTAAGGTACATGGGGGGGTTGCCCCCCCCAATTTTTTAGCTGTCTATATATTTTTTGTATTGTTCTTGTACGCACTGCATGCGTTAGCGCGAGGCCGAGCAGGGGGTGGGGAGGGGGGGTCATGACCCCCCCTCCACACCCCCCTGCGAGGCCGAGCCTGGAACGAGCCGGAGCAGGCGGCGACGCGGCTTGCCGCGGCGCCGCATGCGTAGGCGAGTCTGTCATACCCCGTCGCCCCTGTCTATCTTAGGGTGTGTGGGGTCCGGGTGGGTTTTTGCGCGCGTCCCCTTTGATGGGAAAAACAGAATGTCCGCACTGCGCCTGTCAACCAAGCGCACTGCGTGCGTTAGCGCGAGGCCGAGCCTGGAACGAGCCGGAGCAGGCGGCGACGCGGCTTGCCGCGGTGCCGCATGCGTAGGCGAGTCCGTCATACCCCCTCGCCCCCTATCTATCTTAGGGTGTGTGGGGTCCGGGTGGGTTTTTGCGCGCGTCCCCTTTGATGGAAAAAACAGAATGTCCGCACTACGCCTGTCAACCAAGCGCACTACGTGCGTTAGCGCGAGGCCGAGCAGGGGGTGGGGAGGGGGGGTCGTGACCCCCCTCCACATCCCCCTGCGAGGCCGAGCCTGGAACGAGCCGGAGCAGGCGGCGACGTGGCTTGCCGCGGAGCCGCATGCGTAGGCGAGTCCGTCATACCCCGTCGCCCCCCTGTCTATCTTAGGGTGTGTGGGGTCCGGGTGGGTTTTTGCGCGCGTTCCCTTTGATGGGAAAAACAGAATGTCCGCACTGCGCCTGTCAACCAAGCGCACTGCGTGCGTTAGTGCGAGGCCGAGCAGGGGGTGGGGAGGGGGGGGGGTCGTGACCCCCCTCCACATCCCCCTGCGAGGCCGAGCCTGGAACGAGCCGGAGCAGGCGGCAACGCGGCTTGCCGCGGCGCCGCATGCGTAGGCGAGTCTGTCATACCCTGTCGCCCCTGTCTATCTTAGGGTGTGTGGGGTCCGGGTGGGTTTTTGCGCGCGTCCCCTTTGATGGGAAAAACAGAATGTCCGCACTGCGCCTGTCAACCAAGCGCACTGCGTGCGTTAGCGCGAGGCCGAGCCTGGAACGAGCCGGAGCAGGCGGCGACGCGGCTTGCCGCGGTGCCGCATGCGTAGGCGAGTCCGTCATACCCCGTCGCCCCCCTGTCTATCTTAGGGTGTGTGGGGTCCGGGTGGGTTTTTGCGCGCGTTCCCTTTGATGGGAAAAACAGAATGTCCGCACTGCGCCTGTCAACCAAGCGCACTGCGTGCGTTAGTGCGAGGCCGAGCAGGGGGTGGGGAGGGGGGGTCGTGACCCCCCTCCACATCCCCCTGCGAGGCCGAGCCTGGAACGAGCCGGAGCAGGCGGCAACGCGGCTTGCCGCGGCGCCGCATGCGTAGGCGAGTCCGTCATACCCCGTCGCCCCCCTGTCTATCTTAGGGTGTGTGGGGTCCGGGTGGGTTTTTGCACGCGTCCCCTTTGATGGGGCCCTTGTCGTTCTTCATTTATGTATTGGGGCCCTTGTCATTTGTACTGCTTACACCAATGTTGAGTACTACACTTCGTGTAGCAAGTGTGTGTGTTGGGGCCCTTGTCGTTCTTCATTTATGCATGTACTGCACTTCACGCATACACTTGTTGAACTGCCTTATGTTTGTTCTGTGAACTGTATTCACGTTTGTTTAGAAAGGTATACGGATATATCAATATTAATTTTTATTTTTATATAATTACTATTTTTTGTGGACTGTTATGTTTTGTATGTGCATAGTATGTTTTGGTGTCACTCATTAAATTTTTCAAAGTTGTGTAGATACTTGTTCTAATGCAAACTAATTTCTGCGAAAGCAATTGATCACAAGCAACAAACATTATCAAAATCTTGCATACATGAAACAAAGAACAACACAACGGACTGTATTGAATAATTTTTTTTATTTTTCTGCCCTATGTGTTTTTTTCAATGTTGGAGTGTGCACTGCATTGATCAGGGTTCCGTACTGCATGTGTACGCATTGCGTACTGCATGTATAGTTGCCATTTTTTTGCTTCCGTCTTTTTTCTATTATGTAATCTTTTTCCCAATGTATGGGAGTACACTGCTTAGTAAATCATACCTGTACTTCACTCATTATGGTTCTGTGCTGTACTTTCGTGTACTTCCGGACTGTATTGAATTATTTTACGTGTTTTTGCGTTTTTCTATTTGTGTTTTTGCTCTTATGTATTCCTTTTTTCAAATTTATGTTCGTGCACTGCTTTGTTGGGTATGTTAAGACTTCATTCGACAAATTCTGTACTGCATTCGTGCGCAACTTGCACTGCATGCGTCCTGTTTGCATTATGTATGACAATTTCATCACGAGCAAGCTAAGTTGAACAGAAAGCAAACTAACATAATCAGAGTTCTTCATTACAAAGCGATTGTGCATGGCAAGCAAACTAGGTTCAGCACACAAGCAAACTAACGATACATAAGCAAACAACAGAAAGCAAATTTGATGATAATTCTAAAAGAACGCTGGCATTGTTGGCTCCTGGCCGGCACCATCTTCTTCTTTACCAGTCACGCTCTCCCCATCCCTAGCTGCTCCTGGCGCGCTTCTTGGGGGGCTCCTCCTTCTCCAGCTTTGCACGGCGAAGGCCGTCCTGGGTGAGGGTGATGCGGTTCCATATCTCATACGCTGCATAGGCGTCCTTTGCCGCGTACTCGATGTGCCTCCTGGACAGAGGCAGGATGGCCCAGCGCTGGTGCTCATCATCGGTGATCTTCTTCTTCATGTTGTTGTAGTAGTCGTCGATGAGCACGCCGGAGACGTCTCCGAGGGAGTCCAACGGCTTGCTTGCCTCGGGCACCCTCCACTCCTTTTGGATGTCGACGAAGTTGGCGACCTCCAGTTTGACGCGCTCCAGCCTGGTTTTGTCGCCGTTGATGGAGAAGCCTGCAAAGGTGTACCTGGGGTCGGCGAGGAAGTTGTCGAAGACGGTGCACCTTTCACAGTCGCTCATTTGGAAGAGCAGCACCGGGTGATTCTTGCCGATGGAGAGCTGGCAGAGGGCGGGTTTCTACGTCGCTTCAGGGTCGTTGTCGTACTCGAGATCAATGCCGACGATCTTGTGGCGCTGGAGGCTGAGGTGGCGCTCGTACTGCGCGAGGGTGATCGCCATCTGCTTCCTGTCGTTGGTGTGGATGACGTGCAACTTGGTGTTGCCGTGCGCCTCCACGGCGTTGTCGCCCTTGTACTCGTCGGTGAACGTCATTGCCGGTGGCAGGGCTTGGTGCTTTTGGTGGGAGCGCAGTGGATACTTGTGTTGTTTGTGGATGAGAAGGCCTTTGGCAGGGGTCTGAATTTAAGGGGAGGGCGCGGGGTGGGATGGCCTCGTCGGATGAACTGCACGATCACGCTGATGATGCGGTTGTGCGGATCATGGGTTGGTTTTTGCATCTATGATCGTGGGCTTGTGGCGATGGAACTTCTCCGATCGGGTGGTTTTATGCGAACGTGTGGTTTTTTAAGGTGGGTTTGTTTTATTTTTGATCAGCACATTTTTTAACCACCATTTTTCTATGCGAACGGGCATTTTGTTACGTTTTATACATGCATCCTGTGCAATAATGAACTGCATTAGTATATAGTCCTGCACTGCATCTTCTAGAATTCAGTACTGCACTTGTGTATACATGTGCGTACTTCACTGTTTTTTGAGTTTATTTATTCGTGTAGGGGTAATCGGGAACTGGATTGCCATACCTCACTGCATCGTGTAACGTAATGCACTGCATTGTTTACAGCTACGTACTGCATCTTGTTTTTGCTTGTACCTACTGCAATCGCTGGTACGGGACGGGTAGGGAAAGGGAGGGTGGGGCCCCCCCATTTTTTTAAACTTATTGTTTTTTCTTAGTCGGCCTTGTTGGGCCTGTGTTCGGCTAGTTTAGAGACGTACTTGGGTCCAAGTCGGCCTGTGAGTATGGCTTGGATCTCGTTTCGCTGTGTGTGCATCCTAATGTTTAGTCCCACCTCGCCCGCGGAAGGCGCGCCCGACCTGTTTATAAGCGCTGGCGAGGCATACTGGTCGAACTCCTCCGTATACTTATCTGGGCGCTTATACACGACGCTCTTAGCTATATGCTCTATGACCTGTGGGCCCATGTGCAACCGACCCCATTCACTGTGGATCAGAACGACTCCCCTTCTGTGGGTGCAGACCTATTACGTGACTGGCTGGGGCCGGTAGCACCTGGGTGGTCAATTTTTTTTCCTTTGTTACTTTTTCAACGTTGGGGCGTGTAGTGCTTTTTTAGTAAATCATGCGTGCACTGCATTTATTTAGTTTCATTACTGCATGTGCACGCATACCGTACTACACATTTTCTGGGCTACATTTTTGTGCACTGCATCGGTATCATTTTTCTTTATTGTTTTTCCTCTTTCGTATCCTTTTTTCTTAGTGTATGGGTGTGCACTGCTTTTGTGCTCCTATGCGCACTGCATTCGTCATAGTTCTGTGCTGCAGGTGTACACATTTTGCACTGCATGCATCCTCCTTTTGCCAAAAAGTTGTGACTGGCTATGCCAATGCTGCGAAAGTGCTTCTCTTTTGCTTTTTTTATCATGTACTGCACTTCATCCACACATATAGTGAACTTCCTGGTACGAATTTGGAGAACTGCACACATAAAATGGTGTGTGGATTATAATTTTTCAGAGTATTATTTTTTAATGATCTGCGGTTTTGTTCGTGGGAATTGCTGCAGTCAAAGTACACCTTCTTTTTTTGTTCCTTTTTCTTTGGTAACATAAGCCTTTATTGATTGTCCTTTATTCTTGGGAACATAATTTCCATTAAGTCCCCTTCAATTTTTAGTTTTGACCTTTTTGCATTTCTCTTATATAAATGAAGGCTAACTTATACCCTTCCTTTGCATTTCATTTCTGCGCTAGCCGCAAGTTCTCTCCTTTCTCCAGCCCATTATTTTTTTTTGCTTTTCTAGATGTTTGTTGCGATGGCTCCAGGCCCCTGTGCGTATCTCTTCTACTGCGGCCATGGTTGTGGTGTGCCGATGCACTGCAATTGTTCAGCTTGCTCGCAGGCCCGTCGTGCTCGTCGTGGTGGGAAGGTGTTGTGCCGAACTGGGCGAGCCGAGCAGCTTGCATATGGTACAGTATTCACGGAAGGATTGGATATGGGCCAGATCAACGTTTCTGCGTTCTATTCTGCCTTGATTCGGCGTGGCCTTGGCTGCACGAGTCCTTTTGTCCATCAGCTATCGCCAACAGATGTGGAGACTCACTACAAGATGGTATGATTCGTTAGATATGATTTTTTTCTTTGTGTTTTTTTGTATAATTCCATTGCATCCTGAACTTGCAGTATTTTAGGAACGCACTTTTTTCTTTGTTTTTTGAAGTGTACTGCAATGTGTTCTTATTTCTTGTTTTTATTTTTATGCTTGTGTGCATGTAGCTTATGTTTTAGTTTACATGGTTACAATATGTGAACTGCTTATATATTAGTTGAGCACTACATATTTCCACATTTTTCCCAATTTTTTTGGTGTGTACTACATGTAGCTAGTCTATAGTACTGCATGATAGTTCAAAGCGTACTGCATATTTGCAAGTTCCATACTGCATATTGAAATGCGTTTTATATGTACTACTCGTTGGACTGTTGTGCACTTCATCTATCTTTGTGCACAGTATGAGAATTGTACTGCTAGTTTCGTTCTCAAACAGTTTTATTATTTTTTACAGAAAATTCCTAAACAAGCTGTTAGGTATGTCCGGCTCAAGAAGAAAGGAATTCTTCAAGTTGTTCTTGGTAATGGATACCTTCAACCAGCCAAGTACACTGTAGGCGTTGACGGGCGGCTGTGTCTGCACAAAGGGTGGAAGGAATTTGTCATTGATAGTGGCCTGAAGTCTGAGCAAGTTGTTGTCCTCAACTTCTTTGAACTCGAGGATTGTACGGTTAGAATCACGTTTGACGTGATTGGCTAAGGTTATGAGGTTGATTTGTAATAAGTACTTTTGCGTGTTGAACGCTTCATCTTTTTTGATGTGTTTTGTAACAAGCACTTTTGTGATCTGAACCACTTCAATTATTATTCAGTGGGAAATTTGTGTTTACATGGTTACAATATGTGAACTGCTTATATGTTAGCTGAGCACTACATGTTTCCACATTTTTTCCCAATTTGTATGGTGTGTACTACATGTAGTTAGTCTATAGTATTGCATGATAGTTCGAAGCGTACTGCATATTTGCAAGTTCCATACTGCATATTGAAATGCGTTTTATATGTACTACTCGTTGGACTGTAGCGAGCTAACAGCATTTTTTACATGGTTTTTGAATCAAAATGTGTCAATGTTTTACTCAAGACGAGAAATATGTGTTTACACAAAATTTAAACTGATACATAAGTCATAGAGATAAGCAAACTGCTATGCATACGATTAATTTATTGTCTGTTCATCTATTTGGTCGTTAACCTGCTGCTTTTGCGCGGTGACTGGAGCGTGTCTAACGTCGCACTTTCTTTTGTTTTCCATGGCGGTGTTGCTGGTTCTTGTCTCTGCACCTTTGTGTTTGTAGCCCCCCGCGTCCTGGTTGATGGCTGCTTTGGTTTTCCAGCGCTGTGGACTGCATCCTTCTTTGCTCCCCGCGTGCTGGTTGATGGCTGCTTTGGTTTTCCAGTGCTGTGAACTGCATCCTTCTTTGATCCCCGCGTGCTGGTTGATGGTGGTTTTCGTTTTCCAGTGCTGTGAACTGCATCCTTCTTTGCTCCTACCTTGTTTTTTGAAAGTGGTGTTGTTCTCGGTTTTTTCTGTATAGCAGCATTTCCTTGTGGTGGTCTTGTTGACACTGTTTCTTCATGTTCTTCGTCCTGTTCACTCTCTTCTTCCTCTTCATCATCTTCATCATCTGTTTCTTCATACGCCACTGTTTCTTCAGTTTCTTCACGTTCTTCGTCCTCTTCACTCTCTTCTTCTTCCTCCTCTTCTCCATCTGCTTCTTCATAAGCCATTTCTTCTTCAGTTCTCTCATCATCTTCTTCTTTGATCTCACCTTCTTCGTCTTCCTCATTTTCTGATCTTTTTCTTTTTCTTTTGGGGCAGGTTCTTGAATTGTATCTCTTCCTCTTTTTGCAGATGCTACAACGTCTCGGTTTCGTCCATTTCTTAGTGTTGTGAGTGGAATTTCTGTTTTGTTGTGCATCTCCATGTCCTCGTTTTTCTTGTTCATTTCTTTTTGTACACGTCCTGGAATTGTGGCCGCTGATTTCATTACATGTCTTGCACCTTCTTATTCCCAGTGGGTGACCAGCACTGTCCAGCTCAGGCTGTGGCTTACTATTTTTGTCCTCATTTTTCTCCTTGCATGCCACCTTTTTCTGGGTTGCATCTCCCCCTTTCTTCCTTCCTCTTGTGTTTGAAACAGGAGGTGGAAGAATTGTTTCTTTTTTGATAGCACCAGTTCCGATGTGTTCAGTATTTTCTACTTGCTCGGCATTATTGTCATGCTGGGATTTCTCTGCTTGCTTTAGTTTTGCTTCTTCTTCTTCTTCTTCTTCATTGAGCACGTCAACTTCCTCTATTAGTGCCCTCATACCAGACAACGCTCTGTGGCACCCAGCGTCGGACCTTGTCGCTCTATTTGCAAGGTCCATTGCTGTTTCTGTCAGCAATTTTCTATGGAAAAAAAGCGAGGTTCCATCTGGTGCTGTTTGTTCGTAGTCTCTTCTATCAAACGTTGCGTCTGATCTTGCGTTACGGGTGTATCTTTTCATGATGTACACCTCAGGAATGTTGAGTACTCTCAAATGAGAAAGCATGCATAAGACATGGACGCAGAAGAGGCCTGCAGACAAACACATGATTTTTTTGTTCTGTAAGTGAACTTCATGAAATTAGTAAACATATTTTTTTTCATTATTTGTTCATTTTTTAAATAAGTGAACTTCATTTAGTTTTGTGAATTACACATGCATATGTACTTTTAAAGTTCAGTAAGTTAGCTTTCGTGCATGACTATGAGAATCTAGAATTTTTTTGCTAGGAGTCTCACCTGTGTGTGTCCAGAGTTTGCACTTACATTCGTAGACACCTTTCTCTTCATCGGCGACCACTTGGAAATTATGCCTTGCCCAGTCAAATGCATCCGATCTGTTGTAGTGGTGTACGAGATACTTTGTCGGGTTCTCAGGGCACCGTTCTGCTCTGAATGCAGTGCTACGGTAGAGTGTTTCTTTGAAATCTGCAAACACTGCCCTTGTATACACTTTTGATAGCTGAACTTCGAAGCCAAACTTTGTTGTTGTTTTTACCTCTGACTGCATGATCACAAATGCACTGTTACGATCCAGAGAAATGAAAAAATTGTTTGTTTTTGTAGTCATATTTTTAAGCAGTTTTTGATTGACATTTTGTTTACCTCATTTGCTACTGTCTCTGCGTGCTCGACGGCCTTCCTGGTCTGAACGCACTTGTCCACCTGCTGAGCAAATAGATGGAGAGCATGCTTCTCCCTCACAAAAATTTTCTTCAGTATGCGGTTCATGCTCTCGCTTCTCTGTGTGAAAGTCATCCGAGCACAGAAAATTTCCTTGTAGTAAGCTGAGATCCACTCGTGCCTGTCATCCCACAGTGAATTCATCACTTCGTCGTCTTGCAAGTTGTACCTCTGAATGAGGTTCTTCCATGCTCGTTCAAATTCTGACGGCATTAGTGGGTGGTTCAGCACTGCATTGAGTTCGTCCTTGAGCTTCTCGTGCGCCTTATACAGCAAGGCGAGGTGGTCCTTGTACTTCTTCATGATATGCCACCGACACAGCTTATGCAGAGTTTGTGGGAGGATAGTTTTTAATGCTGCCTTCATCGAAGAACACTGGTCTAAGAAGAGACAAACAGTGTTTTTTTATTAAGTTGTTTGTGTGTTTGCAAGATAGATGGAAGAAATATAAGTGCACAAAACAAAACAAAACAAAACGTAAGTATGCATGTGTTTTTTATTTTTTGTACCTGTGAGCATGCAGATTGGCGGCTTGTTGTTCATACACCTCAGAAAGGTTTTGAAAACCCACTCAAATGATGGTATTGTTTCATCTCACACGAGTGCAACTTGTGTTCGCCCAAAAGACGTTTCTTACACGGTTATCTGCATCAACGTCATAATCATAGAAGAACTCTGGGTTTATCTTTTGCATTTTCTCGAAGAAATTCAGAAGTTTCTTGACATCATCTTCAGACTCTTCTCTGGCAAACTTCTGTTTCCTGCATTTTTAGAGACAATGCAAACTTATCTCACCAAACAGGGAATAATTACAGACAGAATGCTCAAGAGATATGCTCTGTTACGTGCTTACCTGTTTACCCAGTCGCGGCTAGTATGTCCCATATACTGCAGACGACCGGACATACGCGACAGCGTCGACATCATCTGAGCATGTGTGTGGTTGTCCAGTTGCATGTCTTTCACTAACTGGTCTATCAAAGGATTGTCTTTTTTGTGCGATCGCATGTGCAAAAGCATCCCGGGGCTTTCCAGCATCTTGTGATTGTGGTTGAGTTGAATCATTTCTATCACAAATTTTCCATCCTTCCTTTTTTTGACTCTAATCTTTGCATTGCAGCCAATCCTTTTTGATGTCTTCTGACGTACCCGGTGATAATCTGACACAGCCTGCTTGTGGACCCCTTCTCTTGAGCAGACAATGTAGGAATTTGTCCTGTGTTTTGCCCTCTTGCGTATACCAAACCCTGCACATCTTGCATAACTGTTGTAAAAGTCCCATGCCTTGTCGTACGTGGTGAATTTCATTCTAGCAGCAAGTACGAGGTTCATCGGCATGTTTTTACCCTGCATTAATTGAAATGCTATATGAGAAAATTTGTTCTATTCTGTTTTTTGAATACGAGGAGTGCATACGAGTTTAATAAAGCATTTGCAATGTTCCTAGCCAAAGCTCACAAGAAATATCAGTGTGCACTGCAATGTTATCTGAATGGACTGCAACTATTTTTTTTTCAGACCATAAACTTACATGTGTGTAGAGTCGTTCGCCTGATGGTGTTTGCAGCTCGCCTGGTTGTATTGGACATGGCGGGGTTATAGCAGATGTGTGTAGTTGAGGATCTCACGGCGGTAACAGTGAGGAGGATTTGTACCTGCTGTTTACTTTTGACCGAGGCACCATTGGTGGCCGCAGCGTCGAAGTTGATGCAGCAGGTCTGGTTGGAGCTCTGTTTTTCGGTGCAGCAGGTGGACGCTGAGCTCTGTTTTGGGGTGCGGCAGGTGGACGTGGTGGTAATCCAGTGTTGTGACGATGTCTCGGTGGATTGGTTTGAAAATTTTGGAGCAGTGGCACATCATCATAGACATAATCATCATCTACTGCAACATCGTGTTCAACTGCGTCATCATTGTCTGTTCGGACATGCTGTCCAAACATAGTGAATTCGTGCTTATACTCTGGGTTGAGAACTGTTATCGGCTCATCTTCATCGTCATCGTCTTCATCATCGCGTTGGTGAGTGCCTTCCCAGACGAATGTGACATCATCGTCATCTTCAACTACATCTTCGTCATGTGAAAAATCTTCTTGTGGAGAGTACTGCACCCTGTTTGTCATCGTGAAGAATCCACGAGGAATATCAGGGGTAACCCAGCCAGTATCTCTTTCAGAAGAATATCCACTCTTCTGAAAGTTGTTGTTCTCAGTGCTGTCAATTATGCGCAGCATTTTGTATCTGCTGAACGTCATCTCCTGCACACAAAATGACCGAGCTGCATTGTCAGGTTAAATGAACTGAATCATGCGAACTGCAATGTGTTCAAAATGGTACTGCCGAAGCATTGCATGGTGACTGCATCACCCCGCAAGGTGAACTGAAGCAACCGCACTGCATCATTATCTGTAATGAACCTATACAAGCGTACTGCATTTTCCCCCACAACAAACTAAAGCAACCGCACTGCATAGGTTTTGTACTGCATAATCGCGTGCTGTACTGCTTGTACTACTTTGTCTATGATAACTACACTGAGATGGTTGAGTAAGTGTACTGCTTACCTCGTGATGCAGTGATTCCTTGCGTTTACAGGAGGAAGTTCCCTTCTCGTCCGCCTGCAAAACTTTCACGTTCGCCCGTGCAGTCCACTTGCCCTTCAGAAGTTCATGGGCGGTCTGGACATTGCTCAAGGTGAACGGGGAAGGAGGATTTGCTCTGAAGGTCGATGCAGACTTATTCCAAGAAGCTACCGTGGATGAACCAACCTTGCGCACACTCCTCCTTGCTCGAATTGGTTTGATGTCGAGGCAGCACCAATCCACATCTGATGAAGTACAACTAATTGCAGGCCCGGAGGAGTTCAGTGGCAGCGCTACCGAGCTGCTGCCGTGGAAGAAGGCCGATAGGCTGGTGTTGCTTGGTGCCTGCCGCAGAAGAAGGCCGAGAGGCGACGGGCGGCGTCGCTGCCTAGCCGCCGCCGCGGGAGAAGGCCGGGAGGGGAGGGGCGGCATCGCTGCCGGCCGCTGCCGCGGAAGAAGGCCGGGAGGGGAAGGGCGGCGTCGCTCCTAGGCCGCCGCCGCGGGAGAAAGCGGGGAGGGGAGGGGCGGCATCGCTCCCAGGCCGCCGCCGCGGAAGAAGGCCTGGAGGGGAGGTGCGGCGGCTCGCCCAGGCCGCTGCCGTGGTAGAAGGCCTGGAGGGGAGGGGCCGCGGCGCGATCTTGGTGGTGTGCAGAATAAGGCGTTTTGGTGTGCAGAATAAGGTCTTAAGGGGTGTTATCATAATAGACCCACCCTATATATATATATATATATAGGACGTGGAGTTTCTGCACCCAAGCTCAAATGAGCTCGGGTGAACAGTAAAATCAAAACTAAATCATTTATTTTTTAAAAAATCCAATTTTTTTGGGAGAAACATTGACAAAAGTTCTAAGTGCTTGCAAAAATTCGCCATGAAATCACATTTCTAGAAGGCGTGGCAAAAAAAAAACAAAATCAGTACTCTGAAAAAGCTACTTTCAAAAGCATTTTGGAGCACTGAATTTGTTTTTTTGCCACGCTTTACAGGAATGTGATTTCATGATGAATTTTTGCAGGCACTTAGAACTTTTGTCAATGTTTCTTCCAAAAAAATTGGAATTTTTTGAATTTTTTTTATTTTACTGTTCACCGAGCTCAAATGAGCTCGGGAGCAGAAAGGCACTTTCGTATATATATATATATATATATAACAAGAATGCAATAATAGTCGTGATGTTATGCATTGTTTATTCAAAAAGGTGCGTTAAAGCAGAATGATGCAAATAGTGCGATAAGCAAAGAGTAGAACTATTTCCCTTCCAAGGGCAAGCTGAGGAATAGTATTCAATCAAATATTTCGCTCGTTATTGTAATCCACCTGGGAATGCCGTGGTGTGACGTAGCTTTCTGCCTCCTTGGTTGCTGCATCATGTGTTCGGCAATAGTGCTGCCGGACAGGGTTTCTAGAGATTAAGGTCCTGAAAAAGAGAAAAATGACCAAACGGGAAGCCCCTAGTGCGGTTTAAGCCGCGTCTTGGGGCGTGCCGCAGTGTGCCCCCCTCCCCACCTGTGCCCATGGTATTTTTAATGCATAATTATGTACGCGTGGCACGAGTTTCGCCGTTCGGCTGGGACTGTGGTGGGGCCCGCATTGCTACGCGAGCTCAGATCGCGCCAGGCGGTCTAGTTGCCGATTGCTCCGAGCGCGCTTGAAGGTGTCCGGGTCTTGAAACGCCGAACTGGTGGATTGCCTTGAGAGGCTGCTTTGCGCTTCTGCTGCGAGGGCCGCGGTGTGCTCCTCCGTTCGGAGAGAGCGTTCTGTGTTTCCATTGACTGTAATAACCCCGCGAGGTCCTGGCATCTTGAGCTTGAGGTATGCATAATGCGGTACCGCATTGAATCTCGCAAATGCGGTTCGCCCGAGTAGTGCATGATAACCACTTCAGAACGGGACTATATCGAAGATTAAATCTTCGCTTCGGAAGTTATCCGGGGATCCGAAGACCACTTCCAGTGTAATTGAGCCTGCGCAATGGGCCTCTACGCCTGGAATGACGCCCTTAAAGGTCATTTTTGTGGGTTTGATCCTTGAGGGGTCTATACCCATTTTGCGCACTGTGTCCTGATAAAGCAGGTTCAGGCTGCTGCCGCCATCCATAAGGACTCGAGTGAGGTGAAATCCATCAATGATTGGGTCCAGAACCAGTGTGGCGAATCCGCCATGACGGATACTAGTGGGATGGTGTTGGGGAACGTAGTAATTTCAAAAAATTTCCTATGCACACGCAAGATCATGGTGATGCATAGCAACGAGAGGGGAGAGTGTTGTCCATGTACCCTCGTAGACCGAAAGCGGAAGCGTTAGCACAACGCGGTTGATGTAGTCGTACGTCTTCACGATCCGACCGATCAAATACCGAGCGCACGGCACCTCCAAGTTCTGCACACGTTCAACTCGATGACGTCCCTCAAACTCCGATCCAGCCGAGTGTTGAGGGAGAGTTTCGTCAGCACGACGGCGTGGTGACGATGATGATGTTCTACCGACGCAGGGCTTCGCCTAAGCACCGCTACGATATGATCGAGGTGGATTATGGTGGAGAGGGGCACCCCACACGGCTAAGAGATCAAGAGATCAATTGTTGTGTCTATGGGGTGCCCCCTGGCCACGTATATAAAGGAGTCGAGGAGGGGGGAGAGGGCCGGCCCCTATGGCGCGCCCTGGAGGAGTCCTACTCCCACCGGGAGTAGGATTCCCCCCCTTCCAAGTAGTAGGAGTAGGAGTCAAGGCAAGGGAAGAGAGAAGAGAAGGAAGGAGGGGGCGCAGCCTCTCCTCTCTCTTTCCCCTAAAGCCCAATAAGGCCCATATACTCCCCGGCGAATTCCCGTAACTCTCCGGTACTCCAAAAAATACCCGAATCACTCGGAACCTTTCCGATGTCCGAATATTGTCGTCCAATATATCGATCTTTACGTCTCGACCATTTTGAGACTCCTCGTCATGTCCCCGATCTCATCTGGGACTCCGAACTACCTTCGGTACATCAATACACATAAACTCATAATATAACCGTCATCGAACTTTAAGCGTGCGGACCCTATGGGTACGAGAACTATGTAGACATGACCGAGACACGTCTCCGGTCAATAAGCAATAGCGGAACCTGGATGCTCATATTGGTTTCCACATATTCTACGAAGATCTTTATCGGTCAAACCGCATAACAACATACGTTGTTCCCTTTGTCATCGGTATGTTACTTGCCCGAGATTCGATCGTCAGTATCTCAATACCTAGTTCAATCTCGTTACTGGAAAGTCTCTTTACTCGTTCTATAATACATCATCCCGCAACTAACTCATTAGCTGCAATGCTTGCAAGGCTTATAGTGATGTGCATTACCGAGTGGGCCCAGAGATACCTCTCCGACAATCGGAGTGACAAATCCTAATCTCGAAATACGCCAACCCAACAAGTACCTTCGGAGACACCTGTAGAGCACCTTTATAATCACCCAGTTACATTGTGACATTTGGTGGCACACAAAGTGTTCCTCCGGTAAACAGGAGTTGCATAATCTCATAGTCATAGGAACATGTATAAGTCATGAAGAAAGAAATAGCAACAAACTAAATGATCAAGTGCTAAGCTAATGGAATGGGTCAAGTCAATCACATCATTCTCCTAATGATGTGATCCCGTTAATCAAATGACAACTCATGTCTATGGTTAGGAAACATAACCATCTTTGATCAACGAGCTAGTCAAGTAGAGGCATACTAGTGACACTCTGTTTGTCTATGTATTCACACATGTATTATGTTTCCGGTTAATACAATTCTAGCATGAATAATAAACATTTATCATGATATAAGGAAATAAATAATAACTTTATTATTGCCTCTAGGGCATATTTACTTCAGTCTCCCACTTGCACTAGAGTCAATAATCTAGTTCACATCGCCTTGTAATTTAATACCAATAGTTCACATCACCATGTGATTAACACCCATAGTTCACATCAACATGTGACCAACACCCAAAGGGTTTACTAGAGTCAATAATCTAGTTCACATCGCTATGTGATTAACACCCAAAGAGTACTAAGGTGTGATCATGTTTTGCTTGTGAGAGAAGTTTAGTCAACGGGTCTGCCACATTCAGATCCGTAAGTATTTTGCAAATTTCTATGTCAACAATGCTCTGCACGGAGCTACTCTAGCTAATTGCTCCCACTTTCAATATGTATCCAGATTGAGATTTAGAGTCATCTGGATCAGTGTCAAAATTTGCATCGATGTAACCCTTTACGACGAACCTTTTTGTCACCTCCATAATCGAGAAACATATCCTTATTCCACTAAGGATAATTTTGACTGTTGTCTAGTGATCTACTCCTAGATCACTATTGTACTCCCTTGCCAAACTCAGGGCAGGGTATACAATAGGTCTGGTACACAGCATGGCATACTTTATAGAACCTATGGATGAGGCATAGGGAATGACTTTCATTCTCTCTCTATCTTCTGCCGTGGTCGGGTTTTGAGTCTTACTCAACTTCACACCTTGTAACACAGGCAAGAACTCCTTCTTGGACTGGTCCATTTTGAACTACTTCAAAATCTTGTCAAGGTATGTACTCATTGAAAAACTTATCAAGCGTCTTGATCTATCTCTATAGATCTTGATGCTCAATATGTAAGCAGCTTTACCGAGGTCTTTCTTTGAAAAAATCCTTTCAAAACTTCCTTTATGCTTTGCAGAATAATTCTACATTATCTCTGATCAACAATATGTCATTCACATATACTTATCAGAAATGCTGTAGTGCTCCCACTCACTTTCTTGTAAATACAGGCTTCACCGCAAGTCTGTATAAAACTATATGCTTTGATCAACTTATCAAAGCGTATATTCCAACTCCTAGATGCTTGCACCAGTCCATAGATGGATCACTGGAGCTTGCATATTTTGTTAGTACCTTTAGGATTGACAAAACCTTCTGGTTGCATCATATACAACTCTTCTTTAATAAATCCATTAAGGAATGCAGTTTCGTTTATCCATTTGCCAGATTTCATAAAATGCGGCAATTGCTAACATGATTCGGACAGACTTAAGCATAGATACGAGTGAGAAACTCTCATCGTAGTCAACACCTTGAACTTGTCGAAAACCTTTTTGTGACAATTCTAGCTTTGTAGATAGTGCCACTACTTTCAGCGTCCGTCTTCCTCTTGAAGATACATTTAATCTTAATGGCTCGCCGATCATTGGGCAAGTCAATCAAAGTCCATACTTTGTTCTCATACATGGATCTCATCTCAGATTTCATGGCCTTAAGCCATTTCACGGAATCTGGGCTCATCATCGCTTCCTCATAGTTCGTAGGCTCGTCATGGTCAAGTAACATGACCTCTGGAACAGGATTACCGTACCACTCTGGTGCGGATATCACTCTGGTTTACCTACGAGGTTCGGTAGTAACTTGATCTGAAGTTACATGATCATCATCATTAGCTTCCTCACTAATTGGTGTAGTAGTCACAGGAACAGATTTCTGTGATGAACTACTTTCCAATAAGGGAGCAGGTATAGTTACCTCATCAAGTTCTACTTTCCTCCCACTCACTTCTTTCGAGAGAAACTCCTTCTCTAGAAAGGATCCACTCTCAGCAATGAATATCTTGCCTTCGGATCTGTGATAGAAGGTGTACCCAACATTTTCTTTTGGGTATCATATGAAGACGCACTTCTCCGATTTGGGTTTGAGCTTATCAGGTTGAAACTTTTTCACATAAGCATTGCAACCTCAAACTTTAAGAAACGATAGGTTAGGTTTCTTGCCAAACCATAGTTCATACGGTGTCGTCTCAACGGATTTAGATGGTGCCCTATTTAACGTGAATGTAGCTGTCTCTAATGCATAACCCCAAAACGATAACGGTAAATCAGTAAGAGACGTCATAGATCGCACCATATCTAATAAAGCACGGTTATGACATTCGTACACACCATTACACTGTGGTGTTCCAGGTGGCGTGAGTAGTGAAACTATTTCACATTGTTTTAACTGAAGGCCAAACTCGTAACTCAAATATTTTCCTTCTGCGATCATATCGTAGAAACTTTTATTTTTGTTACGATGATTCTCCACTTCACTCTGAAATTCTTCGAACTTCTCAAATGTTTCGGACTTGTGTTTCATCAAGTAGATATACTCATATCTGCTCAAATCATCTTTGAAGATCAGAAAATAATGATACCTGCCGCGAGCCTCAATATTCATCGCACCACATACATCAGTATGTATGATTTCCAACAAATCTGTTGCTTGCTCCATTGTTCCGGAGAACAGAGTCTTAGTCATCTTGCCCATGAGGCATGGTTCGCAAGCATCAAGTGATTCATAATCAAGTGATTCCAAAAGTCCATCAGCATGGAGTTTCTTCATGCGCTTTACACCAATATGACCTAAACGGCAGTGCCACAAATAAGTTGCACTATCATTATTAACTTTGCATCTTTTGGTTTCAATATTATGAATATGTGTATCACTACGATCGAGATCCAATGAACCATTTTCATTGGGTGTGTAACCATATAAGGTTTTATTCATGTAAACAGAACAACAATTTATTCTCTTACTTAAATGAATAACCGTATTGCAATAAACATGATCAAATCATATTCATGCTCAATGCAAACACCAAATAACACTTATTTAGGTTCAACACTAATCCCGAAAGTATAGGGAGTGTGCGATGATGATCATATCAATCTTGGAACCACTTCCAACATACATCGTCACTTCACCCTTAACTAGTGTCTGTTCATTCTGCAACTCCCGTTTTGAGTTACTACTCTTACCAACTGGACCGGTATCAAATACCGAGGGGTTGCTACGAACACTAGTAAAATACACATCAATAATCTGTATATCAAATATACCTTTGTTCACTTTGCCATCCTTCTTATCCGCCAAATACTTGGGGTAGTTCCGCTTCCAATGACCAGTCCCTTTGCAGTAGAAGCACTCAGTTTCAGGCTTAGGTTCAGACTTGGGTTTTTCACTTGAGAAGCAACTTGCTTGCCGTTCTTCTTGAAGTTCCCCTTTCTTCCCTTTGTCCCTTTACTTGAAACTAGTGGTTTTGTTTACCATCAACACTTGATACTTTTCTTGATTTCTACCTTCGTTGATTTCAGCATCGCGAAGAGCTTGGGAATCGTTTCCGTTATCCCTTGCATATTATAGTTCATCACGAAGTTCTACTAACTTGGTGATGGTGACTAGAGAATTCTATCAATCACTATTTTATCTAGAAGATTAACTCCCACTTGATTCAAGCGATTGTAGTACCCAGACAATCTGAGCACATGCTCACTACTTGAGCTATTCTCCTCTATCTTTTAGCTATAGAACTTGTTGGAGACTTCATATCTCTCAACTCAGGTATTTGCTTGAAATATTAACTTCAACTCCTGGAACATCTCATATGTTCCATGACGTTCAAAACGTCTTTGAAGTCCCGATTCTAAGCCGTTAAGCATGGTGCACTAAAATATCAAGTAGTCATCATATTGAGCTAGCCAAACGTTCAGAACGTCTGCATCTGCTCCTGCAATAGGTCTGTCACCTAGCGGTGCATCAAGGACATAATTCTTCTGTGCGGTAATGAGGATAATACTCAGATCACGGATTCAATCCGCATCATTGCTACTAACATTTTTCAACATAATTTTTCTCTAGGAACACAATAAACTGGGAGCAACATCGCGAGCTATTGATCTACAAAATAGATATGCTAATACTACCAGGACTAAGTTCATGATAAATTAAAGTTCAATTAATCATATTACTTAAGAACTCCCACCTAGACAGACATCCCTCTAATCTTCTAAGTGATCACGTGATCCATATCAACTAAACCATGTCCGATCATCACGTGAGATGGAGTAGTTTCAATGGTGAACATTACTATGTTGATCATATCTACTATATGATTCACGCTCGATCTTTCGGTCTTCGTGTTCCGAGGCCATATCTGTTATATGCTAGGCTCATCAAGTTTAACCTGAGTATTCCGTGTGTGCAACTGTTTTGCACCCGTTGTATTTGAACGTAGAGCCTATCACACCCGATCATCACGTGGTGTCTCAGCACGAAGAACTTTCGCAACGGTGCATACTCAGGGAGAACACTTGTACCTTGATAATTAGTGAGAGATCATCTTATAAAGCTACCGTTGAACTAAGCAAAATAAGATGTATAAAAGATAAACATCACATGCAATCAAAATATGTGACATGATATGGCCATCATCATCTTGTGCCTTTGATCTCCATCTCCAAAGCATCGTCATGATCTCCATCGTCACCGGCATGACACCATGATCTCCATGATCTTGATCTATATCAATGTGTCACATGGTTGTCTCGCCAACAATTGCTCTTGCAACTATTGCTATCGCATAGCGATAAAGTAAAGCAATTATTTGGCGCTTGCATCTTATGCAATAGAGAGATAACCATAAGGCTTTTGCCAGTTGCCGATAACTTCAACAAAACATGATCATCTCATACAACAACTTATATCTCATCACGTCTTGACCATATCACATCACAACATGCCCTGCAAAAACAAGTTAGACGTCCTCTACTTTGTTGTTGCAAGTTTTACGTGGCTGCTATGGGCTGAGCAAGAACCGTTCTTACCTACGCATCAAAACCACGACGATAGTTTGTCAAGTTGGTGCTATTTTAACCTTCGCAAGGACCGGGCGTAGCCACACTCGGTTCAACTAAAGTTGGAGAAACTGACACCCGCCAGCCACCTGTGTGCAAAGCACGTCGGTAGAACCAATCTCGCGTAAGCGTACGCGTAATGTTGGTCCGGGCCGCTTCATCCAACAATACCGTCGAACCAAAGTGTGACATGCTGGTAAGCAGTATGACTTATATCGCCCACAACTCACTTGTGTTCTACTCGTGCATATTACATCAATGCATAAAACCTGGCTCGGATGCCACTGTTGGGAACATAGTAATTTCAAAAAAATTCCTACGCACACGCAAGATCATGGTGATGCATAGCAACAAGAGGGGAAAGTGTTGTCCACGTACCCTCGTAGACCGAAAGCGGAAGCGTTAGCACAACGCGGTTGATGTAGTCGTACGTCTTCACGATCCTACCGATCAAGTACCGAACGCACGACACCTCCGAGTTCTGCACACGTTCAACTCGATGATTTCCCTCGAACTCCAATCCAGCCGAGTGTTGAGGGAGAGTTTCGTCAGCATGACGGCGTGGTACGATGATGATGTTCTACCGACGCAGGGCTTCGCCTAAGCACCGCTACGATATGATCGAGGTGGATTATGGTGGAGAGGGGCACCGCACACGGCTAAGAGATCAAGAGATCAATTGTTGTGTCTATGGGGTGCCCCCTGGCCACGTATATAAATTAGTGGAGGAGGGGGGAGAGGCCGGCTCCTATGGCGCGCCCTGGAGGAGTCCTACTCCCACCGGGAGTAGGATTCCCCCCCCCTTCCAAGTAGTAGGAGTAGGAGTCAAGGCAAGGGAAGAGAGAAGAGAAGGAAGGAGGGGGCGCAGCCTCTCCTCTCTCTTTCCCCTAAAGCCCAATAGGACCATATACTCCCCAGCGAATTCCCGTAACTCTCTGGTACTCCGAAAAATACCCGAATCACTCGGAACCTTTCCGATGTCCGAATATAGTCGTCCAATATATCGATCTTTACGTCTCGACCATTTTGAGACTCCTCGTCATGTCCCCGATATCATCTGGGACTCCGAACTACCTTCGGTACATCAATACACATAAACTCATAATATAACCGTCATCGAACTTTAAGCGTGCGGACCCTATGGGTTCGAGAACTATGTAGACATGACCGAGACACGTCTCCGGTCAATAACCAATAGCGGAACCTGGATGCTCATATTGGTTCCCACATATTCTATGAAGATCTTTATCGGTCAAACCGCATAACAACATACGTTGTTCCCTTTGTCATCGGTATGTTACTTGCTCGTTACTGGAAAGTCTCTTTACTCGTTCTGTAATACATCATCCCGCAACTAACTCATTAGCTACAATGCTTGCAAGGCTTATAGTGATGTGCATTACCGAGTGGGCCCAGAGATACCTCTCCGACAATCGGAGTGACAAATCCTAATCTCGAAATACGCCAACCCAACAAGTACCTTCGGAGACACCTGTAGAGCACCTTTATAATCACCCAGTTACGTTGTGACATTTTGTGGCACACAAAGTGTTCCTCTGGTAAACGGGAGTTGCATAATCTCATAGTCATAGGAACATGTATAAGTCATGAAGAAAGCAATAGCAACATACTAAACGATCAAGTGCTAAGCTAACAGAATGGGTCAAGTCAATCACATCATTCTCCTAATGATGTGATCCCGTTAATCAAATGACAACTCATGTCTATGGTTAGGAAACATAACCATCTTTGATCAACGAGCTAGTCAAGTAGAGGCATACTAGTGACACTCTGTTTGTCTATGTATTCACACATGTATTATGTTTCCGGTTAATACAATTCTAGCATGAATAATAAACATTTATCATGATATAAGGAAATAAATAATAACTTTATTATTTCCTCTAGGGCATATTTCCTTCAGATGGTCCCTGCGATCGAAAGTGATCGGATAGGAGGACCATGGGTTGAACTTTGGGGCGACTGGCTCCAACGCATATACGTCCCTGAGCGCACGCTTCCGCTCCGTCTTGGGGATGTGGGTTGTGTATATCATGTTCACCGTCCGCACTTGTGGGGGAAACCTCTTCTGTCCTCCGGTGTGTGGCTGCCGGGGCTCCTCCTCGCCATGGCTATGTGGCCCCTTGTCCTTGTTTTCGGCAATTAACTTGCCGGCCTGCTTGAACACCCAACAATCCCTGTTGGTGTGATTGGCTGGCTTTTCTCGGGTGCCGTTTATTTGACACGAGCGATCGAGTATACGGTCCAAGCTGGATGGACCCGCCGTACTTTGTTTGAATGGCTTTTTCCGCTGACCAGGTTTAGAGCCTTTGAATTCGGCATTGACTGCCGTATCCTCGTTATTATCACTGTTAATGCGGCACTTATGTTTGTTGCGACGTGACCTGCTATTGCCGTCCTTGGTATCCGAAGTACCATGGTTCTTTGATATGTTATTACTGCGAGCCAGCCAGCTGTCTTCTCCCGCACAAAAGCGGGTCATGAGTGTCGTGAGGGCTGCCATAGATTTCAGCTTTTCCTGACCAAGGTGCTGGACTATCCATTCGTCGCGGATGTTGTGTTTGAAAGCCGCTAGGGCCTCTGCATCCGGACAGTCGACGATTTGATTTTTCTTTGTTAGGAACCGAGTCCAGAATTGCCTGGCCGATTCTTCTGGCTGCTGAATTATGTGGCTCAAGTCATCGGCATCTGGTGGCCGCACATAAGTGCCCTGAAAGTTGTCGAGGAATGCGGCTTCCAGATCTTCCCAACAGCTAATGGACTCTGCTGGCAAGCTGTTAAGCCAATGCCGCACTGGTCCCTTGAGCTTTAGTGGGAGGTATTTGATGGCGTGTAAGTCATCACCGCGGGCCAAGTGGATGTGGAGGAGGAAATCCTCGATCCATACCGCGGGATCTGTTGTGCCGTCGTATGATTCAATATTCATAGGTTTGAAACCTTTTGGGATTTGATGATCCATTACTTCGTCTGTGAACCATAAGGGGTGTGCGGCGCCTCTGTATTGGGCTATATCGCGACGCAACTCGAATGGGTTTTGCCCGCTGTGTTCGGCCCGGACGGATTTACTTTTACTGTATCCGGCATGACGTTTATCGTCTCGCATAGTGGTGCGCCCTCGTGATCCGTAGATCGATCTTGCATGCTTTGCTTTGTCCTCCAATATGTCTCGCAGGTCTAGCGTATCTCTCCATGCCTTTTTATTTGAATGGCGTTGGGGTGTGGGCTGAGTTTTTGGCTGGAATGCCTCTCTATCGCGGCCATGAGGTGGCCGATCAGCCGCGTCATATGCTTCTTCCTCCAGTTGGGGTAGCAACCTGCATTTTGGGTAACTCTTGGAGGGGCGCTCAAGTTTATATTCCTCAGCCGCGAGGACTTCAGTCTATCTATTAGCTAGCAAATCTTGATCAGCTTATAGCTGTTGCTGCTTTTTATTAAGGCTATTTGCCGTGGCTATAAGCCAGCGTTTGAAGCGCTCTTTTTCGACTGGATCAAAATCAAAATCTATTTACCCTTCAATTAAGAAAGCAACCCCACATTAACTAGTCTCCCTTTTACTCTGGGTCATAATTGACCATGATTTTCGCACATAAAATATATGTGATACGTTGTATACAAGGCCACTATCAAACTTACAATTTGCAACTATACAAGGCCACTAACATTAATCGAGGCAAAATTGATGGCGTTTGCCTCGTACTAGCACCCGAGGACATTAATATCCCTTGTGTGCATGCGGGAGTGAGAAGGTTAGCTTGCATTCCCAACATTAATCAACCAATGAGGAGTAAGAGGGTTGGCTTGTTGTGCTTGGGAGAGAAAAAACCACATTAATTAACATGGCAATCAAGGTTACAAGCTAGCTTGCAACATTGACTTAAACATAGCATTGATTTTTACCTTGGTACCTGTAATATGAGTTTGTGGCCTTGTATACAAAAATGGAGGGAGTATAATTTGAAAGTACATTCAGATACGAACCAAACGATACAATTTTCGGTGACATGCATTCACATTTTGCTTGTCAAATACAGCACGTGGTCAAACTTTGACCCAAAATACGCGAAACAACAAAAAAATACTTCCAAGACCAGCGCCGCTCTTCCGCTCTTCTCCTCTTAAACCACCGCCGCTCCTCTCCTGTTCCAATCTAAGTGCAGCGCCGCTCCTCTCCTCTTCCATTTCAAAACCACCGCCCCTCCTCTCCTATTCCAGTCCAAAACCAGCGCCGCTCCTCTCCCGTTCTAATCCAAAACCAGCGCTGCTCCTCTCCTCTTCCATTCAAAACCCACCGCCGGCGAGTGAAGGTGCTGTGGAGAAGTAGATCGATGGAGGAGTATAACCGATATGTGAGGATCGCAGACGGCGACCCCGTGAAGCTAGCTAGGATGTTGGAGATACAGTCTTGGTTTGACAACAAGGACTGACTAGCAGCGACGGCGACATCCATGGCCAAATATCTGCAACAGAGCGAAAAGGCGGCGATACTCCCGGAGGGAGTCGCGCCGGAGTACATAGAGCTGCTCCTATGGGCCATGGAGCAAACAGATTCATCGAATCCGATCGTGAGGGAGCGGTGGTGGGAGTATCGATCCTAGATGGAGCATCCACCAGAGATTGAAGGATCGAGCATCTACATGGTGCCGTTTGTGAGGGTGTCCTGCAAGAGCGAGCCGGTGGAGTCTTCGTCGACCGAACCCAACTGCCAGAGGAGAAAAGCAGTTGGCCCGATGACGCTTCCCTGCCATCGTCTCCCTCGCCGTTCACATCGTCTCACGAGGCGGCTGTCTGCCGCCGAGGAATAGGAGGGGGCTGCCCCCCCCCCCCAGCCCAATAGTCGGGCAGGTTGTGAATTGTCAGGAGGAGCTTAGGGTTGTCAGTATTTGCAGGTTGTGAATTGTGTTTTGTGTTGTGTATTTTGAGAGTACTTTCAGATATGAATGTCTTTTGAATTTCAGATTTGCAGTATTGAGCATATGAAGTATTTTATGAATTCTAGATATCTATTTTTAGCACTTAAAAAATGTAGTTTCATAGGAGTATAAAAGTGCAGACAATGTGATTCTCAGAGAAGAAACTGCAAGTTTCAGTTTCAGATAAGAAACTGCAAGTTCAGTTTCAGATAAGAAACTGCAACTTTCAGAGGCAGAGCATTTATATTAACACGACCTTTTCAAACAGGGTTAACATCATGTTGGAAGTTTTATTCATGGTCGAAAATGGAACTACCAGCCAGTTAACATCATGCTGATCAACATTCATGCATAGCACATCTTCATATGATGCACAGTCAAAATGCCCACACAATGTCGAGTGTGCGAAACATAGAGAAAACGAGGGATGAAGTTTTGGCAAGTGTTGGACGTGGTTTTGGGCTGCCCCGTCTAGGCTTTCATTTTTAACATGCGCAGCCCACGTCCTCGGATGGGAGGTCCATAGGCCTGTTTGTATTTTCTTAGGGCCGTCATGTATCGACCAGCCTATGGACCTCCCATCCAAGGTTTTATTTTTGGCAGCCCAATTTATGTTTTTTTGAAGAAAACACAGAGGTCTGTTCTATTTTCTATATAAGAATAGGAACGCCAGGTCCAACTTATGTTTCCCTTCTAACTATATTATATATATTTAAATTATTTTATATGTTGACTATTTAGTTCACATAATTGGCAAATAGATGACTGCTCTCGCGATCCCCTTCACCCCCGCCACCACCTCCACCCTCGCCGCCGCCCCGCCACTACCTACACCCTCGCCGCCGCCATAGATCTCGCCACCACCCCCGCCTCCTGACTCCGGGCGCGCCTGCCCCCCTCAGCAAGTCCGCTTGCACGCCCCATGGAGTCGCCGACCATATCCATGGGGGAATGGCTGGAAGATAGGCAGATATACAAGATGCATCTCCCACATGTCTACAAAGCCTTCCCGCGGATGCTCCAGCCGCTCGACTCCGTCGCGCCGGCGGTGCTGCGGGAGACTCGAGGGAGGAGATGGAGGGAGCGGGCGATGCGGATCCGCGACGACGCTCTCTCCTGGACCCAGTGCACGCGCGAATGGAGGGAAGCAGAGGAGGAAGCTGCGAGGGAGGAAGCCGAGGAGGGACCGAATCCGTTCTCTCACTCGCGCAGGTATGCTCGGATGTGCAAGGATCATGTGGATTGGGAGCTGCTGAATCTAGCCCTGCGGATCTACTTCGAAGGAGATTTCTCGGAGAAGCACAGGATGCCCCACCCTAGTGAGCCACCGATTGCGTTCGTTCGATGGGCGAAAGGAGAAGTGAATTCAGGAGATCCACACCGTGCTGCAAGATGGGAATGCTTGACTGGACTCCTGCCCAGCAGCACGCCATCGGAGCCGGAGCAGGTGGATCCCCTACCTTACCTCTCCCCCAAACCTGCAGAAGATTGAAATTAGGCTTGCAATCTGCTTCAATTGAGATGTCCGGTGGTTATTTCTGCTTCCTGAGAGACAACATCTGGCTGGAGGATGAGAAGGAACCGGGAACTTCGATGAATTTCCCCTATCACAATTGGGGGGAGCGCCGGTTGGGCAGTGGTACGGCCCACCTCCGCCCCAAATGGAGGCACAATCTGGGCAGGCTCCTATAATTACCCAAGATCAATCTGCTGGTGGTTCTGACTCTCAGATCAGTGGGAAATCTCAAGGAAAGAATCAACAAAAGAAGAGATAGGACATTCGGAAAACTGCTCCTGCCCCTGCTTCAGGCCTTATGGCATACTCTGAGGTGATCTGCTACAACTGTGGGGAACCAGGGCATCATTTGGATAAATGTGTCAAGCCCAAGAGTTGTTTTATCTCCAAATGGTTACCCATAAAGTTGAGAATTGCCCTGTCAGAAGGAAAACCCACAGTTCTGCTAGATATGTTGGAAGTGCTGCTCCAGGATTATGTCCAACATTGACAGAATTTTCTGTGACACAAAATTAGATAGTTTCTTTCCCCTTTCTAGTTGTAGAGCTCTGCCCAGATGTGGTAGTGACCACACTCCTTTGCTCTGGAACTCTGGTCTTAACCAAACTCCAAAGAGCAATAGTTCTAAATTTGAAAAGTGGTGGTTGCTTAGAGAAGATTTTACTGAGCTAGTCAGGAAAATCTGGAATGAGCCTACTAGGAGCAGCTGCCCCCTAGAAAATTGACAGATCAAAATCAGGAGATTTAGAAGAACTACCAAAGGGTGTAACTCCAATGAGGAAGCTAATCTTAGAAGATACAAAAGGCTTCTCCTCCTTGAGTTTGATTCTCTAGATATTAAGGCAGAAACCACTGACCTCTCTGAGGCTGAGACTAATAGATTAAACTTTGTCCATGGAGAGCTTAAGAAAATTTGGCTTTAAGAAGAAATCAAAGCCAAACAAAGGTCTAGAGATAGGAACATTAAGGAGGGTGATAGAAATACTGCTTACTTCCATGCAGTAGCTAACAAGAGGAGGAGGAACACCCTCATTCACTCCCTTGATGGCCCTAATGGCTCTGTTACTGAGGTAGATGAGATGCTGAAAGTGGCTAGTGACTTCTACAAAGACCTGTTTAAGAAAGAAAACCCTTCTGGGTTCTCTCTACAAAACAATTTTTTCTCTGCTTCTGAAAAAGTCTCTCCTATTGAAAATGAGCTTCTAGAAGCCCCTTTTTCAGAGACAGAGGTGAAGGAAGCCATTTTTAGCTCTTATCCTGATGGGGCTCCTGGTCCTGATGGGATTCCCTTCTTGTTTTACCAGCATTTTTGGGACTTGGTGAAAAATGATCTCTTAGATCTTTGCCAAGCCTTTCATAGAGGAGAGTTGGATACAACAACTTACTCATGGGGGGTCTATTGGGGTCAAGTTAAATAACTATGAAAGTGATTTTTTCCTTGCTGGTAAAGGCCTTAGGCAAGATGACCCCATCTCCCCGCTTTTGTTTAATTTAGTAGTGGACGTTCTTACTAAAATGGTGAGCAAAGCTGCTGATCATAGTCTGATTGCAGGGCTCTGTCCTGAGGTCTGCCCTAGTGGCATCATCTGCCTTCAATATGCAGATGATACCATCCTTTTTTTAAACAATGACTCCACAGATGCTAGCAATCTGAAAACTATTCTATCCTGGTTTGAACAAGTCCCAGGCATGAGAATCAACTACTCTAAAAGTGAACTCCTCCCTATCAACATGGATGATCAGGAGTTAGCTGACTTCCTCTCTATTCTAGTCTGTAATAAAGGTAACTTCCCCATTAAGTACCTAGGTATCCCTCTCCACTATGATAAACTGAGGAGAGAGGATATCCAACCCCTTCTGGATAAAATCATTAAAAGGATTGCTGGGTGGAGGGGCAAACTTCTCTCTTACAGAGGTAGATTGATCCTCATACAAGCTTGTTTGGCTAGCATTCCAGTTTATCTCCTCTCCTTCTTCAAGTTCCCTAAATGGGCAGTGAACCTCATCAATTCTCAGATGTCTCATTGCTTGTGGAATGATTTTGAGGGAAATAGGAAGCTACACCTTACTAATTGGGCCCTAGTCTCTATGAAAAAAGATTTTGGAGGCCTAGGCATACCTAACCTCCAAGAAATTAACATCTGTCTTCTAGGGTCTTGGATTAAAAGATTCTATGAGGAAGACCTGAAACCCTAGAAGCTTCTTATTGCCCATAAATACCTAGGAAATAAACCTAATATTTTTGTCCCTTCCTCCAACCCTAAGACCTCTAGATTCTGGAAAGGATTAAAATCTATTATGCATGCTGTGAAATTTGGCTGCAGATGGAACATACAGGATGGGAGCAGAACCAGGTTCTGGGAAGATACTTGGTTTGGCACATCCCCCCTAGCAGTCCAATTTTGGCCTATTTACTCTGTCCGCAATGAGCTTAACAAAAGTGTCAATGAAGTTTGGGACGGTCAATGCCTAAAACTCTCTTTTAGAAGGAACTTTAGTGATAGTCTCATGGAACAATGGTTCCAGTTGGAGGAAATTGCCAAAAGCATTACCTTTACTGTCGAGCCGGATGCCCTGATTTGGCAGCTGGACAATAAGGGGAAGTATTCCTCCAGCTCCCTCTATCATGTTATCAACTTTAGAGGGGTTCAACCCGTGTTTATCCCCGCTGTCTGGAAATTGAGAGTTCCCCCTAAAATTCATGTATTTCTTTGGCTTCTCTCCAAAAACAAATTGATGACTAGGGATAACCTTAGGAAGAGACACATCATCAAACCCCTTGATTGTGTTTACTGCTTGGAACAAGAGTCTTGTTCTCACCTATTTTTTGAATGTATAGTTGCTAAACATCTCTGGGCCCACATTGAGGAATATTTCTCTAGTCAGATTGACTCATCCTTCGAATCTGTCGCCAGATTCTGGATTGCTACCAAAAAGTGCTCAGTTTTAAACACTGTTAGCTCAGCTGTGCTTTGGTGCCTCTGGAAATATAGAAATGCTATGATTTTCAGTAACACCTCCTGGATGTCCATTTCGCAGGTCTTGAGGTTGATCAGGAACATGGTGAGGAACTGGGCGATTCTCTCCTCCCGATCGGACAAGGACAAGTTGATGAGCTTCGTGGAAACCCTAACAAGATCCCTCCAGAACCGTTAGCGATCACTTGTGGCTGAACAAGGCTCGACCTGCTCTGGGGCTGGACCCGTGGGCTCGTCTCAAGATCTCTGATGAAGATGATGGGCACCTGGCGCCGAAAAAGAGGGACATCCACCATGCTATGCCTTCCAGCCCGGTGTCTCCGCTCGCTTACTGGTCGCCGCAGGCTGACACGGCCCCTCGGCTGAAGACCATGAAGGCTTCGCTGGACCCTCCTTATGTCATTTGAGTGCTCTATCCGCTCTGCCTTTGGCACCGCTCGGGTGATTTGTGTTATTCAGAGAACTTGTTCACCCCCCCTAGTTTGTAGCTTTTCTACCTTTGCTTTCGAACTGCTCTTTGAGCTGCTGTATCAGAATATGTTGTGGTTTCGTTCTCAGCAATGGAACCGGGGAGATGCTACCTATTTTTCTAAAAAAATTTATTTTATATGTTATTATATATTATTTTTATTGTCATCATATATTTAACAGATACTTACATATGTAAGAAAACAATATCCCACATCTTATTAACTTATAAAAATAATTTCTTAAAAACTAAAATCCTGGATTGTTTTGGCACGAAAATCCTAGTGATTGTGTACAAAAGCTTGGTAAGATTTAAGGACGAATGTAATAATATTACTTATTATTTAAATATATTTATAACAAAATGCTCAGCCCCTTTTTATTTTTTGATAACATTGCTGGCCCAACCCAATATTATAATTAGAATCAGCCCAGCAAAATCGTGTATTTCGAGAAAGTGCAAATGGGCTGTAATTTTTTAGGAAATAAAATAAACGGGCCGCATGGACGCTACATTATTTGTTCACCTAGCTCAGCTAATGGCTACAATTAAAAAAAAGATCAAATTGACTGTAAATTCTACCGCGCAAAAAAAGACTGTAAATTCTGAAAAAATGGATTGAATATGTGCCACATTTTTGGAGGCTGAAATATGGGCCAATAGGTCGAAGCCAATGCAAGTCGTTGTCAATTTAGTCAACAAATGATTCTGACATGTTAGCCGTTGGATTTACATCCAACGACCGGCATCCATCTTCAATCTCTCGTCTTCTTCCTCCAGCGCTGCTAGGACCACCTCCCGCCTCTTGCTGCTAGCAGCTCTGCTTAGCACGCTTCGCTATGAAGCGCTACTCCACCGTTCGCCAGGCCATCCCTCCACCCCTCCACACCTCCTGTTCTTCTCCACCGACTGCCGAACCACACCGCACTAGAACCAGTTAACCCTCGTACACCTCTCTGTCTGCGACTCTACTCCCGCATCTTTCCATCTCCGGCTCGTTCCTGTCCGGGGCCTCGCCGTCGCCCACCACCTTGGATGCGCTCGGCGCGGCGTGGTCAACATGGTCAACGAACGACACCATCGGAAGTAGACTGTGCGTGGAGAGGCTGACAGCTGGGTCCACGGCCGCACACAAGGAAATGCCTCCTTATTACGCGCAAAATAATGATCCTCCACCTGACATCTGGGACCCACCGGAAGGGCCTATGTATTTCACGAAATAAAGTGCCCCCCGCTGACATGTCGGACCCACAAGCTATCTTCGCACGCAAGGAAGTGCCTCCTTATTATGCACAAAAAAATGAATATTCCCCCTGCCAGCTGGAACCCAGCATAGTGGGAGGCTGACTTGTGGGCCTACCAAGTTGACGGGGGCGGAGGGCTTTGTCAACTTAGCCAATATGAACGATTCTAGCTCCTGTTACCATACGATGTTCATCCAACGGCCGTAGTGCTTCTTCAACCTTTGGTCTTCTTGCTCCAGCCGCCTAAACCAGTGCCGGTCGTGCCGCGTGCTCCTGCCTCCCGTGGCCGGCTGTGATTCCACGGAGGCCTCACCGCCCCCTAATACTCCCACCACTGGCCAGGCCATCCCTCTACTCACCCACACCCCTGTTATTCTGCGGCGACAGCAGCCTCACACCACAGCCGAACCAATGAACCCTCGTACTCCTCTTCGCGTGGGCATCAACTGTTGCGTCTTCCCCGGCTCCGAGTCGTCCCCTTCCTAGTCCTCGCCATCGTCCACCGCCCTGGTGCTCTCGGCACGGCGTGGTCAACGTGGTCAATGACCGACTTCCATCGGAAGAGTACTGTACATGGAGAGGCTGACAGCTGGGTCCACGGCAGCCGCAAGGAAGTGCCTCCTTATTACGCGGAAAATAATCATTCCTCCACCTGACAGCGGGGACCCACCGGACGGGCCACCAGTATTTTGTGAAAAAAATCATTTCCCCCTGACTGCTGGGACCCACCGGATGAGCCACTGTATTTCGCGAAAAAACGTTCCCCCCGCTGTCAGCTCGGACCCACCAGAAGTGTCTCCTTATTACGCACAAAAAAATGAATACTCCCCCGGCTAGCTGGGACCCACCTTGCTGGGAGGCTGACTTGTGGGCCTACTAAGTTGACGGGGACGAAGGGCTTTGTCAACTTAGTCAATATGAACGATTCTAGCTCCAGTGACCATACGATGTCCATCCAACGGCCGTAGTGCTTCTTCAACCTCTGGTCTTCTTGCTCCAGCCGCCCAAAGCAGCGTCGGTCGTGCCGCATGCTCCTGCCTCCCGTGGCTGGTTGTGCTGCTGCAGAGGCCTACCGCCTCCTACTATTCCCACCGCTGGCCAGGCCCTGCGGCGACGGCAGCCTCACACCGCAGCCGAACCAGTGAACCCTCGTAGTCCTCTCCGCGCGGGCTTCCACTGCCGCGTCATCCCCTTCCTAGGCCTCGCCGTCGTCCACCGCCGTGGTGCTCTCCGCGCGGCGTGGTCAACGTGGTCAAGGAACGACTTCCATCGAAAGAGTACTTTACGTGGAGAGGCTGACAGCTGGGTCCACGACCACAGCCTTGTTTTTTGTGATTTGCCAAGTAAGTCGCTTTGTCAGGCCTGTTGGGCTGCAAATCTTTCAAGATGAGGAGAGCTTTCATTCGGCTGGCCGTGAAAATGGCCCTTCAGTAATGAGAAATGGGTTGTACATTTTTAAAACACATCAAACCGACAATTAGTTTCAAATATCTTTTTTCCATTTCAAGATTTTAAATTACATTAATTTTTATGGGTGTAGAATTTGTTGGATTTTATATTGATATACATTTATTTTTAAAATCAGTTTGAATGTGAGTCAAAATTTCGGGATTAAAACAGTTCGGACCGCACCGAAATATGCAAAATTTCGTATAATTTTTTAACCGTTGCCACAATATGGGCTGTAATGCTAACAAAAAGAATATGGGCTCCAAAAAAACCTTAAGAATTAGCAAATGGGCCGTAAATTATTAGAAATAATGGTAGATGGGCTGTATGCTGTTTTCCACAGATTTGAGGCTTTCCTAAAAAAAGGTTGACGCACAAGCACTGACTATTGGATGTCCATCCAACGGCCGTCGTGCTTCTTCAATCTCTGCTCTTCCTGCTCCCGCCGCTCAAACAAGCGCCGGCGGGACTGCCTGCTCCCTCCTCCTCGCGGCCCGCTGTGCTGCCACGCAGGCCTCACCACCCGACCGTACTCCCATCGCTGGCCTAGCCATCCCTCTACTCACCCACACCTGCTGTTATTCTCCGGCGACGGCAGACGAACCAGTAAACCCTCGTACAATCGTACTCCCCTCCGCGTAGGAAACAACTTCCGAGTCTTCCCTGCCTTCGTGTCGTCCCCTTCCTAGGCCTCGCCGTCGTCCATCGCCCTGGTGCTATCGGCGCGGCGTGGTCAACGTGGTCAAGGAACGACTTCCATCGGACGTGGACCGTACGTGGAGAGGCTGACAGCTGGGTCCACGGCCGCAGCAAGGAACTGCCTCCTTATTACACAAAAAATAATGATTCCTCCACCTGATAGCTAGGACCCACCGGATGGGCCACTGTATTTCGCAAAAAAACGTTTCCCCCTGACTGCTGGGACCCACCAGCTACATCTTCGCACGCAAGGAAGTGCGTCCGGGCAGAAAAAAATGATTCACCCCTTGACTGCTGGGACCGACCAACTACATCTTCGCAGGCAAGGAAGTGCCTGACAGTCGGGACCCACCTGGTCGAAGCGTACGTAGCATTGTCATTCTGGTCGCGAACGTGTACGTACATACTGGTCGATGTAGAGGCGCGCACGTGTCATAGTAGAGGCACGCACGTGTCGTAGTAGAGGCGCACACATAGCATTTACACGTACGTACATCGGCCAGGGTGGAAGAAGGAAAATACGGCCACGTATGTGTACATACGGGCGGGGTCTCGAACGCCTACCTGCGCATACGTACGGCTAGGGCTCGTGTACATGGCTAGGTCAGAACGGAGAAACAGCATCGTCGTCGTGTTCATGGGGAGGCAACGGAATGCGTCGTGTTCATGGGGAGGAAACAGAATGCGTCGTGTTCATCGGGAGGGCTTGGACGGAACATGCGATGGAAACGAGGCCTGGCGTACCGCAGAACGGAGGAAACGGCCTTGTGTTCGACCGGCCACGTTCGAAATGGGATCCTGTTCATCGGGAGGGGTCTGGCGTACCGCAAAATGGAGGAAACGGACCTCCTACGGTCGAAACGGGGGTCCTGTTGATTGGGAGGGGTGTGGCGTACCGCAAAACGGGACTCCACGGGATTGTGTTGGAGCGCTACGGTCGAAATGGGGGTCCTGTTCATCGGGAGGGGTGTGGCGTACCGCAAAACGGGACTCCACGGGATACTGTTTATCTCCACCGTCGACCTCCTCCAGCCTCCACGGGCTCCTGTTCATCCAGCCTCCACGGGCTCCTGTTCATCTAGCGTCCACCGCGCGCTACTCCACCGGCTACTGTTCAACCACCCCTCCACCGTCTACTGTTCATCCAGCCCTCCACACCACGGGGTCCTGTTCAACCACCCCTCCACCGTCTACTGTTCATCCAGCCCTCCACACCACGGGGTCCTATTCAACCACCCCTCCACCGTCTATTGTTCATCCAGCCCTCCACACCACGGGGTCCTGTTCATCCAGCCCTCCACGGGCACCCCTCCACCGTCTACTGTTTATCCAGCCCTCCACCACACCACGGGGTCCTGTTCATCCAGAGGCAACGCCACCGCTCACTGTTCATCCAAACCCCCCCGCAACGCTCACTGTTCATCCCATCGATCGGCTTCAGTTAGCAGCAGTAGCGAAGGAATCGCTCGATCGGGTTCAGTTAACAGCCATCGATCGATCGCTCGGGTTCAGTAACACGTAGCCTGCAGTGCAATCGCTCGGGTTCAGTTAGAGCCCAACGCCTTGCTCGGATTCAGTTAGAGCCAACGCCTCGCACACACGCGCGTACGTGTACGAGAGAAACTCACATCGCTCGGCCCCCGACCTCCCACCGTAACCGGGAACTCCCCGAAATCCCCCCCCTCGCTTCTACCACGGTTTTTTCCGTCATGGACGGCCCAAAGAATGTCATGCAGCTGTGTCTCCGGCCCGCCCAGGACGAAAAGTCCATTTTCTGTCATGATTTTTTGTCATAGAAGTAGGATCCCACCACATCTATGATGATACCGGGTTTTTTCACAATTATCGTCATAGAAGTGTCATATGTATGACAGAAAAAAAATTTGTTTGGCCCAAAATGTCACGGATGTGTCTTTTTTTTGTAGTGATGTAATCAACTGCAGTCCTTCTCCTAACAGCATAGGGATCATACTGTCTCCACAATCTCAGTCCAGCATCTTTTCTCATGTGCATGTCTTCAGCCACTGGATGAGCATCATTGTGGTCTGGGATCCTGGGTTTGAATTTCCTCAAAACAAGAGACTCATCATCCTCTTCTTCAGCTTGAGGCACTTGGGCCTTGTTCTTCTCTTCTGCAGGAATACTTCTAGTGTTCCTCTTGGGCTTTGACTTCTGAGCTTGAGATTTGGGAGCAGACTTGGGCTTTGATGTTGCAGCCCCTGACTTAATAGCATCTCCCATGAGCTTCTGAGCTATGGGTGCTGGAGCATCTTCTTCCTCTTCCTCTTCTTCTTCTGCTGGATCCTTAAACATGGATGATCTCCCTAGAACTCTGGCAATGGTCTTCTTGACCCTCTCTTTTCTCTTTTTGCCTTCTCCAGCCTCTTTGGGTTCAAGAGTGAACTCCATAGTTTTTTCCAAGGCTGCTTTCCTAGGTTTGGATGTTGGCATTCTCTTGGCAGGTGCCTTCTTGTGCATCCCTGGCTTTGTTGTAGCAGTTGAGCCATACTCCTTCAGCACTTTCTTCTTTGAGGTGGCCTCATCCTCAACAGCCACATAACCTTCATCCTCGGAGTCTAAGGTTTTCTTCTTCTTTGCTCTAGCGACTGCCTTGGGCAAGTTACTAGGTGTGCTTCTACTGCCTCATCATAGCTGCTTGAGGGATCCGAACCCTCACTCAATTACACATGTTCCTCAGATTTGTTCTGACTGTCACTCTGGTCAGACATCTTGGCAATCACTGACAGCAAGCCCTATGAATAGATGTAGATGAGGAAGAGTGGATGAGCATCACAAAGTGCGGAGTTTTTGCAAAACAGATGACTTAAAAACTTAGTTTAGTTCTCCACAGAAAGATTTCGGAGCTACCGATTTGATAAACTCGGTGATACCGAAGCAGCTTTTGGAACCTAAACTAGTGAACTCGGTCAGACCGAGTCACAGTTCGGTGGCACCGAGACTACCAGGGTTTCACAGAGAATCGAACTCGGTCACACCGATTTGCAATTTTCGGTCAGACCGAAAATGCAGGTGCTATGGCCTAAGCCAAATCGGTGAGACCGATTTCTACAATTCAATCGGTCCGAGATGAGTCCAGCGGAGACCTAACCCTAAATATTCAAATCCAATCTAATCTAAAGGAAGTTTTCAGTGGATGGGTTGTTTGTATACGTGGTCATGATAATGGCAAAGTAATGTGCTATGAATCGGAGTTAAGGAATTAGCACATAGAGTCGAGCCCATAGCCTAGTTCGGCGGAGGTTCGCTACGACGGCAACGGCGGAGCAGATTTCCGTTGACGGCGATGGAAACCAGCGACGTGAGGTCGCTGGCGGCGAGGAGACGATCCAGAGACCTGAGGAGGCAGAGCAGGACACACGCGGGCTGAGGAGTTTGAAGAAATTTCCAAAATCTCATTCATGGGTATATATATCCCGACCCTATCGGTGTGACCGAGTGGAACAACTCGGTGGCACCGAGATGCAGAATCGCGAGTGGTTACTGCAACTTGGTGTGACCGAAAAGTTCAAATCGGTTGCATCGATATGAAAAACCTAGATCAACCTAGTGAACTCGGTGTGACCGAAGTGGATGAATCGGTCATACTGTCGGGGATATACCCCGCGGTATGACCCAGCCGGACTTGGCGACTCATAGAGACCCGACGAGTATTTGGTGACTTACCGATGACCCCAACGACGGGTCAGATGGATGAAAAGGCCCAAGGCCCAGAAGGCCGGTTCATGTGATGGTGGACCGGCTTAAGAGGAAGACATAATGAGTATTCTCCTGCAAAGGAAGCAAGACTAGGACTCCACTTGCAATAGAGTAATCCTAATCCTACTAGGACTAGTCATGTAACCCGCCCCTTCAACTTATATAAGGAAGGGCAGGGCTCGCCAAAAGGGGGAGAAGAAGCAGAAACAATCTCTAGGGCTAGACACAAAGGGGGAGCCGGCTTATGCGGCGACTCTCTCATGAGCATAATGAGATCTAGCCATAAACAACATGTAGGGCTATTCCGGATGATGTTTTTCGAGGCCCGAAGCTGTCTAAATCCTTGTCTTGTGTTGCGTCTCTCAATTCCGCTGAACCCCTCTCAAGCTACTACAAAGATGTGTTGGCCTCACGACTAAATCCTCACACTAAGACATCTGCCGTGACAATTCCATGACAGCTGGCGCCCACCGTGAGGCTCGTACACGGTGGTGATGAGTTCTTGGAGGGATCTCTTCTAGGGATCAAGAAGCTCGCGATTGCCAGATGAATAAGAGCCAGCGCAAAGTTAAGGATTAAAGATCATGAAAATTTAGGGTTGCGTCGTGTACGCCATCACGCATGGCCTGGTGATGCATTGAAACCAGAATTGCCGAGTTGTTGCCTCTGCGTACAGTCCCATGGTCATCAACCGGTACTATTACTGTTACTTGTCACCGTGAAAAGTAGAAGCAACAACGGAAGCTTTGCATCCAAAAAAAAGTGCAGACAATCGCATTATTTCCATCGCATCAAGCATCAACCCTGATGTTTTCAAAGTACTAGTACATCACTAGAGGCCAACTCCGATTGCTAGAAGAAAGCTACGGGGAGGTTAATTCAAGAATTATGGAAGGAAAAAGCTGCTATGTAAGTTCACAAGTCTCGCAGGTGAGGACAAGGGAGATCCATCAGGGGCAAGATATCACCGCACGTTTTACAGGCCTTGGTCAATACGGATTCAATTTTGATCTTTGAACGGCCATCGACGGAAGTGGATGAGGCCACAAACTTGATTCGGCCATTGAATTTTCGTTTCTGAGCCACCATGGCTGGGCGCGCCTCTGACTGTTGCACGGCCGCGGCTCCTGCTACGCCAACGCTTTCCAACCCGCCGCCGGCTCAGATGCACTTTGCCGCCTGCCTCACCTATCTCTGTTCCGAGTCGCCACCAAGGTCGCGCTGAGTCGCCCCTGCTGGTCCGGCCCCGAGCCGGCCTCGGCTTCACCTCCACTTTGAGCATGGCCCTGCCACCGGTTTTTGAACCTGCCTTGCTACCATGAGTCAACGCCGCCAAGTCACCTGTTGTTTCTGAGTCACCGCTCAAGCGCTGCCTCCGCCAAAAGCCGCCCAGAATAGTCGCCGTTGTTGCCATGGCCTGCTTTGCCGACCATGTTACCGGCTCACCTCGCCACCTCCGCCGTCGGGGCCCACGGCACCACTTCACCAACCTTGCGCTAAGTCGGTTCATTCCAAGCCGCATCGCTTTTGCGCTTGGCCAAGCCACTTGTTGGCTTTGCCACGCCGCGGTTGCCGTTGAGGCTCCCTTGAGGCCTCGCCCTCGCCCGGCTTCTGCACGAGCTGCGGAGAGCCGCCGTTGGTTTCAACCCGCCCCGGTTTTATCGGCCGCAGCCACTCCCGCGGGATCCGCCCCTTGCCTCGTGCTCGCTTCTAAGCCGCCGGCGCCTCCTATCCAGACCGGCCTGGCGTTTTGCAGGCTGCTGTGTTTTGCTCTTGCTCCGTTTTTTGCTGGTTTGCTGCTCTTGCTTCGTCGGTCGCCTGCCGCGCACGCTGCTACGTTCGTGAGACCAGCAGACAAATGGAGGAGGAAGAGACGGGAGGCCGGCTGTTCGCGAGACAGATGTGAAGTTGGATTTAAAAAAATATATTGTAAGGAGAGGTCAAAGGCTCGGATGGTGCATACAGGAATCAGCCAAAGCTGACATGATTAGCAAAAGGCCAAAGCAATTACTTTAAAAAAAGGCCAAAGCAATTACGTATTGATGTCCAAAAAGTACTATTTGGGCATATCCTTCAAGGCTTGGTGAATGGATGGGTGGATGTGAAGGCCCATTAAAACTACATGGGGAATTTTGCTTCGATCCCTACGTCTGATAAACCAGTTATATCCATCTAAGTTGATTTTATTAGCACATATTGTTTTTGTCAAAAAACAATCATGTTGGCTTGTGATATTTATATGCAGGACAACGACTCATTATAAAGGTGCTACTATGATGTGCCTATGAAGTGTGCGTTGGCATCATCACGCGCCGGTGTCCGCGTCCGCTTGCTATTGAACGGGTGTGTGCAAGCCGCCGCCCGTGCAGTTTGATCTACATCAACTGACCGGGACCGCGCCAACGATTGACTCACCGTCCGTGTGGCTTACCGCGCCTGCAATTGCCTCGCCCGTCCGCACTGGCTTACAACGCCGCGACCGGCTCATCTGTCTGCTCCCGCGGCCGACTCGGCCGTGATTATTTTCAGCTTCACCCGATGATCATCAACTCCGCGGTGATAATTACTGACCTGACGCATCAGGTGAAATCCATACGGTATATTTTTTATATTACATATTGCTTTCTTTAAAGGAGCAATTACTCTAGCTTGCAAGTTTTCTAATGCAGGACAAGTTGTCTGCTGCAAAAGGGATTGTTATATCACTGAGTCGTTGAATGACTCATACCGGTTTATATCATGGTCAAATATGGAGAATCTCAAGACAACTCCTCGAGTCGTCTTAAGACTCGGGAGCTATGATGACATAACTCAACAAATCTTGCTAGTTTTAGCAGGCTCAAGAACTCCGGATCATTAGAGGGAAAATAACCCGGTCCCATAGGCTACCGCCATATTGGTAAAAATTTAAAGGCCGTCAGAGAATTTCCGGCTCACAATGATGCTTCGGTTTACAATCTGGCTCAAGGTAAACCTGTCTCCCACAAAGCTTTGAAACTCTAAATATCCGGTTTGAAATTCCAGTTTAAAAAGAATTCATCTCTCGCAAGTTCGAGTTTTCAGAAAAAATTACAGGGACCAAAGAGAGTTTGTTTCACAGCACAACTCAAACATAGGCACCCGGCGAGCACAACTCAGAAATATATCACTTGGGGGCTTGCGGCTTATTGAGCTAAGCTATGATTACCCTTTGATCCAGCTCATAGCCACATTTATAGGTCATTTGGGGGCTTCCTGTTCAAACATAGGTCATATTCGAACCAAAGAGAACATAGCTGTCGGTACCCTCTTGATCGGCGCAATGCCAAACTCACTAGGGGGCTTCTTGATCGTATTCGAATCATAGCTTAACCCCTTTTGGGTCCGACTTGGATAGTATTTGAATCAGGGTCGTTAAAGACCTCTCAAGGTCATTTGGGGGCTTCCTGTTCAAACATAGGTCGTATTCGAACCAAAGAGAACATAGCTGTCGGTACCCTCTTGATCGGCGCAACGCCAAAGCCACTGGGGGCTACATGATCGTATTCGAATCCTAGCTTAACCCCTTTGGTCCGGTTCACTGATCATATTCGAATCAGAAGCCTCAAATTCTTGTTTTTATTTTGCTTAAGTTTTTTGAAAATAGTCTTTTGGGTTTGTCTTGATACTTTTTGTTCATATCTGAAGCATATATGTGGTTTCGATTAACCCGGCTTGACTTTGGATGATAAGTCGCCATATATGACAATAATAAACATTTGGAAGTTTTTGGCTTCTAAAGATTGGGTTATCACCCTTACTGCACAGGTATCCTAAACCGGCAGTACAATTCAATATCTCAGGAACTGGTTTTTCAAACTGGGTTATATTATTCAAATCTTTAATAGCCAACATGGCTGGATTTTTATTATGGGTATCAATAACCAATATTACGATTGAGGTTTTCAAAGTCGCTTCAGCGCAATGGATATTATTTTATCAATGGATATAATTTATTCTACAATGGAAGGAATAGTCCTGAGTCGCTGCAGGCTTACGACCCGACACTTGGGGGCTACATTATTCAAGTTGATATTACATCAAATATGCAAGTCCCATGTCACTGCCAGCATGCAGCATGACACTTGGGGGCTAATGCAAAGTCATTTTTACTGGCCTTATTGAAGACCCGACTCATCACATCTTAATGAGACGGCCCATGGGGGCTACCAATTGCTCCTGTCAACAATTTAAGGTACACAAATCTTATTCCATTATATTGAAGGGTCCACTGCTCAGTTGGTAAAGCACAAAGCCCTTAACCTTATGGATGTGGGTTCGAGCCCCATGGAGAGGATTACAACATATGATATTCTTTTCAAGGAAATATATATAAAGTCCCAGCTCAATATTATCTTACTGAGCCGGCCCTTGGGGGCTACATGTTGCTGCTCAAGTCTACATCTACAAAGTCCTTGCTCATTATTGCATAATGACCCGGCCCTTGGGGGCTACACCGGCTGAAGTTTTTGTGAGCATAAGACAATTACAAGTCCTAGGTTGATGCAAGCATGACAACCCGGCACTTAGGGGCTACAGGTAACACGAATATAAGGAGAAATACTTTCGAATTCTCAGTTTTGAGCAAATCAGATTGAGCCGACGTCACCAATCATTATGACCCGGTGTCTGCAACAATCATAGCCCGGCGCCATCAATAATTATGACACGGCGTCAGCAACAATTATGACTCGGTGCCATCAATATTTACAAACCGGCAATTTTGGTAATATTAAACCGGCAAGGTCTACATCTTCAAACCGGCAGAATATCAGATGAGTATTTCAAGACCAATATTTCTTAAGCCGGCACTTTGGAAGCCAACTCAAGTGGATTATTCTTCACAATATTTCTCTACAAGAGACCAATGTCAGCAAATTGACTCTGAAGCTGGCCTATTGACCCGGACTTTTCAAAAGAAGTATCTGGATTTTTTGAATTGACAAAGTTGAGACATGTTTGCTAAAAAAGATTTGCTATGATATCATGGACATGTACATATTAAACAAGTAAATGACAAGGCCTTAACGATGATCAAATGCCGGCCCAGAAGAACCTTCGACCCGGCGTGTAATCTATCAAAGTTGGTCTTGATTTGCAAGATTAGTTTAAAATGGATAAATCCAAATTAAACTGGGGGCTAATGTCAGGGATATACCCCGCGGTATGACCCGGCCGGAAGTATAACCCGTCCGGACTTGGCGGCTCACAGAGACCCGGTGAGTATTTGGTGACTTACCGATGACCCCAACGGCGGGTCAGATGGATGACAAGGCCCAAGGCCCAGAAGGCCGGTTCATGTGATGGTGGGCCGGCTTAAGAGGAAGACATAAGGAATATTCTCCTGCAAAGGAAGCAAGACTAGGACTCCACTTGTAATAGAGTAATCCTAATCCTACTAGGACTAGTCATGTAACCCGCCCCTTCAACTTATATAAGGAGGGGCAGGGCTCCCCAAAAGGGGGAGAAGAAGCGGAAACAATCTCTAGGGCTAGGCACAAAGGGGGAGCCGGCTTATGCGGTGACTCTCTCATGAGCATAATGAGATCTAGCCACAAACAACATGTAGGGCTATTCTGGATGATGTTTCTCGGGGCCCGAAGCTGTCTAAATCCTTGTCTTGTGTTGCGTCTCTCGATTCTGCGCAACCCCTCTCAAGCTACTACAAAGATGCGTTGGCCTCACGACTAAGTCCTCACACTAGGACATCTGCCGTGACAATTCCACGACACATACCGAAATGCACAAAGAGGTTTTGGAAGTTTAAGTATATGACGAATCGGGGACTCTGAGTGCTCCTCACATAGAGTGGTTCGAATTTGAGTTGATCAAACTTTGTGACATAGCATGAATAGTGTTTGAGACGAGAAAAACATAGATAGCTAGAGGAGGTTCTTAGGCATTCTTGTCCATCCACTTGGCAAAGGAGAAAAACGCCAAACAATCAAAACAACAAGTGGATGTCCTCAAATGAGTAAAATATGCAACCAACATGCTCACACAATAAAATGGCAAATGAAATATGTGGCAAAGCATGCACAAACACTCTAGCATCTATCAAGCAATTGGCGATGACTAGGTCATCTATATATGAGTATATTGATTGAGGAGTCAAATGAGAATGTTTGATCATAGGTCATACTCATCGTTTAAGCACAAGTGGGGTTGCCACTTTTACATAAAGCATTGTTGTGTTCACACCATTAGAGTTGCTTTAGCTCAATTGATTAGAGTAAAGCTCCCCCTAGATGTGATATCCCCCCTAAGAGGGATGAACTAACCTTGGGTTTTGTCGATGATGACTTCATGTTGTTGTTGAAGATGTAGATGCTCAATGTTGATGTAGATCATTTGGAGCAATCCATTTGAGTGAGTTGCACTTTCAATACCTACACGGGTTAGTCCCACAAGGAACAAACAAGAATATCCATAGACATAGAGTGATGTTCACATAAGATGATGTCCATGAAAGCATTAGGTTACCTTGTCCCTTGTCTTACCAACAAGAGGATTTGTGACTCCTTGAACTAGTGCAAGATATCGAAGTTGTTTGCACGTGTCCTTGCCAAAAGATATGAGTGAAGTATGTTGGCGGAGTCACCCTCAAGAACTCTCTAGTTCTTTCTCTTCGGGATCCACACCATCTTGATGGGAATCCTTGGAGTTGTAGTCGTACTTGATGAAGTGGAACTTGATGTAGTCTTGGGAACCCACTTGACCAAGGCTTTGGGAGCTTCTTCAAATGCATCAATCTCCTCTTGAAGCTTGTCCTTGCCTTTTTGCTTGTGGTCTTGTGGTGGAAGTGAAGGAAATATGCCCTAGAGGCAATAATAAAGTTATTATTTATTTCCTTATATCATGATCAATGTTTATTATTCATGCTAGAATTGTATTAACCAAAAACTTGGTACATGTGTGAATACATAGACAAACAAAGTGTCACTAGTATGCCTCTACTTGACTAGCTCGTTGAATCAAAGATGGTTAAGTTTCCTAGCCATAGGCAGGAGTTGTCATTTTATTAATGGGATCACATCATTAGAGAATGATGTGATTGACATGACCCATCCCGTTAGCTTAGCACTTGATCATTTAGTTTACTGCTATTGCTTTCTTCATGACTTATACATGTTCCTATGACTATGAGATTATGCAACTCCCAATTACCGGAAGAACACTTTGTGTGATACCAAACATCACAACGTAACTGGGTGATTATAAAGGTGCTCTACAGGTGTCTCCGATGGTGTTCGTTGAGTTGGCATAGATCGAGAATAGGATTTGTCACTCCGATTGTCGGAGAGGTATCTTTGGGCCCTCTCGGTAATGCACATCACTACAAGCCTTGCAAGCAATGTGACTAATGAGTCAGTTACGAGATGATGCATTACGGAACGAGTAAAGAGACTTGCCGGTAATGAGATTGAACTAGGTATTGAGATACCGATGATTGAATCTCAGGCAAGTAACATACTGATGACAAAGGGAACAACATATGTTGTTATGCAGTTTGACCGATAAAGATCTTCGTAGAATATGTAGGGGCCAATATGAACATCCAGGTTCCGCTATTGGTTATTGACTGGAGACGTGTCTCGGTCATGTCTACATAGTTCTCGAACCCGTAGGGTCCGCACTCTTAACATTCGGTGACGATCGGTATTATGAGTTTACGTGATTTGATGTCCCGAAGGTAGTTCAGAGTCCCGAATGAGATCCGGGACATGACGAGGAATCTCAAAATGGTCGAGGCGTAAAGATCGATATATTGGACGGCTATATTCAGACATCGGAAAGGTTCCGAGTGATTCGGGTAATTTTCGGAGTACCGGGGAGTTACGGGAATACGGGGAAGAAGTATTGGGCCTCATGGGACAAGAGGTGGAAGAGAGGAGGCACGGCGCGCGCCCCCCTAGCCCAAACCGAATTGGACTAGGGGGTCGTCCCCCCTTTCCTCCTTTCCTCCCGCTCCTTCCTTCTCCCCTTCCCCATTCCTTTCCTCCTCCTAGTAGGAGTAGGAAAGGGGAGTCCTACTCCTACTAGGAGGAGAACTCCTCCTGGCACGCCCTACAGGGCCGGTCAGCCTCCCCCCTTGCTCCTTTATATACGGGGGCAGGGGCACCCTAGAACACACAAGTTGATCATTGATCCCTTAGCCGTGTGCGGTGCCCCCCTCCACCATAATCCACCTCGATCATATGGTAGTGGTGCTTAGGCGAAGCCCTGCGTCGGTAGCAACATAATCACCATCATCACGCCGTCGTGCTGACGGAACTCTCCCGTGAAGCTCTACTGGATCGGAGTTCGTGGAACGTCATCGAGCTGAACGTGTGCTGAACTCGGAGGTGCCGTGCGTTCGATACTTGGATCGGTCGGATCGTGAAGACGTTCGACTACATCAACCGCGTTCTCATAACGCTTTCGCTTATGGTCTACGAGGGTACGTGGACGATACTCTTCCCTCTCGTTGCTATGCATCACCATGATCTTGCGTGTGCATAGGATTTTTTTTGAAATTACTACGTTCCCCAACAGTGGCATCCGAGCCAGGTTTATGCGTAGATGTTATATGCACGAGTAGAACACAAGTGAGTTGTGGGCGATACAAGTCATACTGCTTACCAACATGTCATACTTTGGTTCGGCGGTATTGTTGGATGAAGGGGCCCGGACCGACATTACGCGTACGCTTACGCGAGACTGGTTCTATCGACGTGCTTTGCACACAGGTGGCTAGCGGGTGTTATTTTCTCCAACTTTAGTTGAACCGAGTGTGACTACGCCCGGTCCTTGTTGAAGGTTAAAACAACACTAACTTGACAAAATATCGTTGTGGTTTTGATGCGTAGGCAAGAACGGTTTTTGCTTAGCCCGTAGCAGCCACGTAAAACTTGCAACAACAAAGTAGAGGACGTCTAACTTGTTTTTGCAGGGCATGTTGTGATGTGATATGGTCAAGACGTGATGAGATATAAATTGTTGTATGAGATGATCATGTTTTGTTAAAGTTATGGCAACTGGCTGAAGCCTTATGGTTGTCTCTTTATTGCATATATGCAAGTGCCATGTAATTGCTTTACTTTATCGCTATGCCATAGCAATAGTTGCAAGAGCAATAGTTGGCGAGACGACCATGTAATGACACGTTGATAGAGATTAAGATGATGGAGATCATGAAGAAAATATGCCCTAGAGGCAATAATAAAGTAATTATTTATTTCCTTATATCATGATAAATGTTTATTATTCATGCTAGAATTGTATTAACCGGAAACATTAGTACATGTGTGAATACATAGACAAACAAAGTGTCACTAGTATGCCTCTACTTGACTAGCTCGTTGAATCAAAGATGGTTAAGTTTCCTAGCCATAGACATGAGTTGTCATTTGATTAACGGGATCACATCATTAGAGAATGTTGTGATTGACTTGACCCATCTGTTAGCTTATCATGATGATCATTTAGTTTGCTGCTATTGCTTTCTTCATAACTTATACATGTTCCAATGACTATGAGATTATGCAACTCCCGATTACCGGAGGAACACTTTGTATGCTACCAAACGTCACAACATAACTGGGTGATTATAAAGGTGCTCTACGGGTGTCTCCAATGGTACTTGTTGAGTTGGCATAGATCGAGATTAGGATTTGTCACTCCGATTGTCGGAGAGGTATCTCTGGGCCCTCTCGGTAATGCACATCATTATAAGCCTTGCAAGCAATGCAACTAATGAGTTAGTTGCGGGATAATGCATTATGGAATGAGTAAAGAGACTTGACGGCAACGAGATTGAGCTAGGTATTGAGATACCGACGATCGAATTTCGGGCAAGTAACATACCGATGACAAAGGGAACAACGTATGTTGTTATGCGGTTTGACCGGTAAGGATCTCCGTAGAATATGTAGGAGCCAATATAAACATCCAGGTTCCACTATTGGTTATTGACCGGAGACGTGTCTCGGTCATGTCTACATAGTTCTCGAATCCGTAGGGTCCGCACGCTTAATGTTCGGTGACGATCGGTATTATGAGTTTACGTGATTTGATGTATCGAAGGTAGTTCAGAGTCCCGGATAAGATCGGGGACATGACGAGGAATCTCGAAATGGTCGAGACGTAAAGATCGATATATTGGATGACTATATTCAGACATCGGAAAGGTTCCGAGTGATTCGGATATTTTTCGGAGTACCGGGGAGTTACGGGAATACGGGGAAGAAGTATTGGGCCTCATGGGCCAAGTGCTGGAAGAGAGGAGGCAGGGTGGGTGGCCCCCTAGCCCAAACCGAATTGGACTAGGGGGGCGACCCTCCTTTCCTCCTTCTCCTTCCTTCTCCCTCTCCTCCTTCCTTTCCTCCTCCTAGTAGGAGTAGGAAAGGGGAGTCCTACTCCTACTAGGAGGAGGACTCCTCCTCCTGGCGCGCCCTGCAAGGGCCGGCCAGCCTCCCCCTTGCTCCTTTATATACGGGGGCAGGGGGCACCCTAGAACACATAAGTTGATTGTTCCAAGCCGTGTGTGGTGCCTCCTCCACCATAATCCACCTCGATCATATCATAGCGGTGCTTAGGCGAATCCCTGCGTCGGTAGCAACATCATCACCGTAATCACGCCGCCGTGCTGACGGAACTCTCTCATGAAGCTCTGCTGGATCGGAGTTCGTGGGACGTCATCGAGCTGAACGTGTGCTGAACTCGGAGGTGCCGTGCGTTCGGTACTTGGATCGGTCAGATCGTGAAGACCTATGACTACATCAACCGCGTTCTCATAACGCTTCCGCTTACGGTCTACGAGGGTACGTAGATGATACTCTCCCCTCTCATTGTTGTGCATCACCATGATCTTGCGTGTGCGTAGGATTTTTTTTGAAATTACTACGTTCCCCAACAGTGGCATCCGAGCCAGGTTTATGCGTAGATGTTATATGCACGAGTAGAACACAAAAGAGTTGTGGGTGTGGGTATATACATGTTGCTTGCCATCACTAGTTGATTCTTGATTCAGCGGCATTGTTGTATGAAGCGGCCCAGACCGACTTTACACATACGCTTACGTGAGACTGGTTCTACCGACGTGCTTTGCACATAGGTGGCTAGTGGGTGTCTGTTTCTCCAGCTTTTGTTGAATCGGATGCAATGAACATGGTTCTTTCCGAAGATCAAAAAGCAATCACTATACCGCGTTGTGGTTTTTGATGCGTAGGTAAGAACGGTTCTTGCTCAGCCCTGTAGAAGCCACGTAAAACTTGCAACAACAAAGTAGAGGACTTCTAACTTATTTTTGCAAGGCATATTGTGATGTGATATGGTCAAGACGTGATGAGATATAAATTGTTGTATGAGATGATCATGTTTTGTTAAAGTTATCGGCAACTGGCAGAAGCCTTATGGTTGTCTCTTTATTTCATAAGATGCAAGTGCCATGTAATTGCTTTACTTTATCGCTATGCAATAGCAATAGTTGCAAGAGCAATAGTTAGCGAGATGACCATGTGATGACACGTTGATAGAGATCAAGATGATAGAGATCATGGTGTCATGCCGGTGACGATAGAGATCATGACGGTACTTTGGAGATGGAGAGCAAAGGCGCAAGATGATCATGACCATATCATGTCACATATTTCGGTTGCATGTGATGTTTATCCTTTATGCATCTAATTTTGCTTAGTTCGGCGGTAGCATTATAAGATGACATCTCACTAAATTTCAAGGTACAAGTGTTCTCCCTGAGTATGCACCATTGCCAAAGTTCGTCGTGCCGAGACACCACGTGATGATCGGGTGTGATAAGCTCTACGTTCACATACAACGGGTGCAAGCCAGTTTTGCACGCGCAGAAATACTTGGGTTAAACTTGACAAGCCTAGCATATGTAGATATGGCCTTGGAACACTGGAGACCGAAAGGTCGAGCGTGAATCATATAATAGATATGATCAACATAGTGATGTTCACCATTGAAAACTATTCCATCTCACGTGATGATCGGACATGGTTTAGTTGATTTGGATCACATGATCACTTAGATGATTAGAGGGGTGTCTATCTAAGTGGGAGTTCTTAAGTAATATGATTAATTGAACTTTAATTTATCATGAACTTAGTCATGATAGTATTTGCATAACTATGTTGTAGATCAATAGCTCGCGATGTAGCTCCCCATTTATTTTTGATATGTTCCTAGAGAAAAACTAAGTTTAAAGATGTTAGTAGCAATGATGCGGATTGTATCCATGATCTGAGGATTATCCTCATTGGTGCACAGAAAAATTATGTCCTTGATGCACCACTAGGTGATAGACCTATTGCAGGAGCATATGCACACGCTATGAACGTTTGACAAAGCTCGGTATGATGACTACTTGATATTTTAGTGCACCATGCTTTACGGCTTAGAATTGGGACTTCAAAAATGTTTTGAACGCCACGGAGCATATAAGATGTTCCAAGAGCTTAAATTGGTATTTCAGACTCATGCCTGAGTCAAGAGGTATGAGACCTCTAACAAGTACTTTGCCTACAAGATGGAGGATAATAGCTCAGCTAGTGAGCATGTGCTGAGAATGTCTGAGTACTACAATCACTCGAATCAAGTGGGAGTTAATCTTCCAGATAAGATAGTGATTGATAGAGTTCTCTAGTCACTATCACCAAGTTACTAGAACTTCGTGATGAAGTATAATATGCAAGGGATAACGGAAATGATTCCCAAGCTCTCCGTGATGCTAAAATCGAAGAAGGTAGAAATCAAGAAAAACATCAAGTGTTGATGGTTGACAAGACCACTAGTTTCAAGTAAAAGGGAAAGGGAAAGAAAGGAAACTTCAAGAAGAATGGCAAGAAAGTTGCCACTCCCATGAAGAAGCCTAAAGCTAGACCCAAGCCTGAAACCGAGTGCTTCTACTACAAAGGAAATGGTCACTGGAAGTGGAACTGCCCTAGATACTTGGCAGATAAGAAGGATGGCAAAGTGAACAAAGGTATATTTGATATACATGTTATTGATGTGTACTTTACTAGTGTTTATAGCAACCCCTCAGTATTTGATACTAGTTCAGTTGCTGAGATTAGTAACTCGAAACGGGAGTTGCAGAATGAATAGAGACTAGTTAAGGGTGAAGTGACGATGTGTGTTGGAAGTGGTTCCAAGATTGATATGATCATCATCGCACACTCCCTATACTTTCGGGATTAGTGTTGAACCTAAATAAATGTTATTTGGTCTTTGCGTTAAGCATGAATATGATTTGATCATGTTTATTGCAATACAGTTATTCATTTAAAGTCAGAGAATAATTGTTGTTCTGTTTACATGAATAAGACCTTCGATGGTCATACACCCAAGGTGAATGGTTTATTGAATCTCAATCATAGTGATACACATATTCATAATATTGAAGCCAAAAGATGCAAAGTTAATAATGATAGTGCAACTTATTTGTGGCACTGCCATTTAGGTCATATTGGTGTAAAACGCATGAAGAAAATCCATGCTGATGGGCTTTTGGAATCACTTGATTATGAATCAGTTGATGCTTGCGAACCGTGCCTCATGGGCAAGATGACTAAGACTCCATTCTCCGAAACAATGGAGCAAACAACAGACTTGTTGGAAATAATACATACTAATGTATGCAGTCCGATAAGTGTTCAGGCTCGTGGCAGGTATCGTTATTTTCTGACCTTCACAGATGATTTGAGCAGATATGGGCATATCTACTTAATGAAACATAAGTCTGAACCATTTGAAAAGTTTAAAGAATTTGAGAGTGAAGTGGAAAATCATCATAACAAGAAAATAAAGTTTCTATGATCTGATCGTGGAGGCGAATATTTGAGTTATGAGTTTGGTCTTCATTTGAAACAATGCAAAATAGTTTCGCAAATCACGCCACCTGGAACACCACAGCGTAATGGTGTGTCCGAACATCGTAACCGTACTTTATTAGATATGGTGCAATATATGATGTCTCTTACTGATTTGCCACTATCGTTTTGGGGTTATGCATTAGACACAACTACATTCACATTAAATAGGGCACCATCTAATCCGTTGAGACGACACCATATGAACTATGGTTTGGCTAGAAACCTAAGCTGTCGTTTCTTAAAGTTTGGCGTTGTGATGCTTATGTGAAAATGTTTCAGCCTGATAAGCACAAACCCAAATCGGAAAGGTGTGTCTTCATAGGATACCCAAAAGAAACTGTTGGGTACACCTTCTATCACAGATCCGAAAAGCAAGATCTTTGTTGCTAAGAGTGGATCCTTTCTAGAGAAGAAGTTTCTCTTGAAAGAAGTGAGTGGGAGGAATGTAGAACTTGATGGAGTAATTGTACCTTCTCCCGAATTGGAAAGTAGTTCATCACAGAAATCTGTTCTAGTGATCTCTACACCAATTAGTGAGGAAGCTAATGATGTTGATCATAAAACTTCAGATCAAGCTACTACTGAACCTCGCAGGACAACCAGAGTATGGTCCGCACTAGAGTGGTACGGTAATCCTTTCTGGAAGTCATGCTACTAGACCATGACGAACCTACGAACTATGAGGAAGCGATGATGAGCCCAGATTCCGCGAAATAGCTTGAGGCCATGAAATCTAAGATGGGACCATGTATGAGTACAAAGTATGGACTTTGATTGACTTGCCCGATGATCGATGAGTCGTTAAGAATAAATGGATCTTCAAGAGGAAGACGGACGCCGATAGTAGTATTACTATCTACAAAGCTCAAATTATCGCAAAATGTTTTCAACAAGTTCAAGGTGTTGACTATGATGAGATTTTCTCACTCGTATCGATGCTTAAAAGTCTGTCCGAATCATGTTAGCAGTTGCCGCATTTTATGAAATCTGGCAAATGGATGTCAAAACTGCATTCCTTAAAGGATTTCTTAAAGAAGAGCTGCATATGATGCAACCAGAAGGTGTCGGCGTTCTAGGAACGGGGGTCCCCAGACTTTCCTGCCTGCGGCCTGCGGCGTGGCTCAAGTGGGGGCCTAGCGTGGCCCATCTTCATCAGCTCAAACTCAAGACCCTCGTGAGGGGCCAAGCCTCGCGGGGCGGGCGACCGAAAGCTTCCTCAGAGGCAGCCTCATCAGGCAGGCTCGCGAGGAGGCGGAGAGATCAAGGCAGGGGTACCTCACGAGGAGCCCGTGACAAAAGCCATGACGATCGAGACCAGGCGGGGGCCGGCCTGCACAGTGTCCTTGTTTCCCCTTTGGTGCAAAGGGGGCAAGCATAGGCCAAGGCACCGGGCAAATGTTACCATTTCAGTGCAACGAGACCAAGACTAACAGAGCGGCAGGACGGAGGTCACTATGGAGCCCAAGACGGTGTCATCACCAGTGCCTTTGGCAGTGAAGACCACCTTTGGTCAGGATAACTTGTACTAGATGTTCCCCTTCAAAATGGCCAATTGTTGGCGCCCTTCCCGCTCATTATTTGGGGAGAGGCACAAGGCCTCTATAAATAGAGTTATAGCCACCATAGAGTAGAGGACGGAGAGGCGCAGTGCATCTAGTGCCACCCCTAGTTGGTTTTGGAGTATTGACGACAAACCTAGTTGAGGGACTAATGTGTTTGTGAGAATTGCAGGATAACACATGTAGAAGTCCCTCATTGATTCGGTTTTCCTACCAAAGATGACCCCTAAAAATGTATGAAGACATTGAAGTCAAAGGTGGTACGTGAAGACATTCACATTGAAGACTATGACAAGAGAAGACATCGCATGAAGACTATGGAGCGCGAAGACTTAGATCTTTCGTAGTTCTTTTTCTTCTTTGTTGAGTCATAGGAACCACCGTACTGTTAAGTGGGGTCCAAGAGAACCAGTCAGAATGACTGAAGTGATGCTTAACCAAAATCCTATGTCTTCGAGTGAAGACTATGAGAGCGAATCTTGTTCAGAGTTGGACAAGTCAGCTTTGCTTGTAGCCCAAGTAAAGTTGCCATGTGTGTTTGAAATCTGACCGTTGGAACACGTGTCAGTTCCTTAGTGACCCAGGGTCATTTCGGACAAATCAGGTTGGGTTGCCTAGTGGCTATAAACAGCCCACCCCCTACAACCATAAACGGTTGGCTGCTCAGAGTTAAAGTATGGCTTTTGTCGTTTGAGAGCAACCCACCTCGAAGCCTTTGAGAGAGAATTCCTTGAGAGGATAAAGCCCTAACCACCCAGAGCCAAAGAGTGTTAGGCATCACTTAAGTCTTCTTGTCTGTGTGATCTGAAGACTTATTACACTTGAGGACTGTGAATCCTCCAGCCGGTTAGGCGTCGCGTTCTGAGCATCCAAGAGTCATTATGGATCGCCAGTGAACGAAGTCTGTGAAGGTTTGGAAGTATACCTTGAAGACTTACCAGAGTGGTTGGGCGAGGACTGGGTGTCCTTAGCTCAAGGGGAATAAGGTGAAGACGAGGTCTTCTGAGTTGAATCTCAGCCTCCCTAACCAGACGTACAGTTGTCACAGCAACTGGAACTGGTCCAACAAATCATTGTCTTCAACGAGTCACTGGTTTCATCCTTCCCTTCCCTTTACTTACTATTGGTTCTTGTGAAGTCATTGTACGATAGCATCACGATCCGACTTCACTAAGTGATTACGTGTACTGATTGGCTTCTCAATATCTTCCTACCTGATCCTTACTGCCTAGCTGCTATTAGTCATTGTGCTTTCACTTCATTGAATACGTGACTATGGTTTGCCTAGTGTAGTCTACCTTCCGCTGCATGGTAATAGGTTTATTTCTATCGTTTGTCTTCGAAACTTACATGTTTTGAAGACTTTCATAAAAATCGCCTATTCACCCCCCCTCTAGTCGATCACTAGCACTTTCAATTGGTATCAGAGCAAGGTACTCCCTTGTTCTGTGTGATTCGGTTTAACCACCTGGAGTTTTAGCTATGTCGACTGCAGGGATAATTAAAGTCTCCGCTGCGTGCCCCGTCTTTGATGGAACTGAATATCCCTACTGGAAGAATAAGATGCGCATGCATCTTGAAGCCATTGATGTCGACCTATGGTATGTCGTCAAGAACGGCGTTCCCAAGGCTGGAGAAGGTGTCACTGCCGCTGATGTCAAGAAGTTCGTTCAACTGGACTCTACTGCCAAGAATATCATCTGTGGTCATCTGACCAAAGGACAGTATGGCCGCGTGAGTGCTTTGGAAACATCTAAGCTAGTCTGGGACTGGCTATCCAAGGTCAACGAAGGCGTCTCAACCCAGAGAGATCAGAGAATCAGTGTCCTTCGCAACCTCTTCAACCACTTCAAGAGAAATGACAATGAGAATGTCCAGCTCACGTTTGATCGACTCACTGACATCACAAACGAGCTTCAAGCCCTCGACGCTACTAAGATCACCAAGCATGAAGTCGTTAAGACACTCCTGAGATCACTTGATAGTTTGTTTGACACCCTAGCCCTGATGATTCAAGAACGTCCTGATTTCAAGACACTTGATCCGTCTGACATACTTGAGAGGCTCAACACACACGAATTTCAGCTTTCTGAGAAAAGAGACATCTACGGTCCCAACTATGGGCGAACTCATGCCTTGAAGGCAAAGGCTGTCTCCTCATCTGAAGAAGAATCTGACAGCAGTTCTGATGATCTTGAAGACATTGGAAGGGAGCTTGCTATGCTTGTGAAGAAGTTCCAAAAATTCACCAAGAAGAAAGGCCTCAGAAAGTCTTCACGATCAAGCTCAAGGAATGATGAAGCTTCTGCTCATGACTACAAGAAGAGAACATGTCACAAGTGCAAGAAACCTAGCCACTACATCTCTGAGTGTCCACAGTGGGACAATGAGAACAAGAAGAAGAAGAAGAGCAAGGAGTATGACTCTGACGACAAGAAGAAGAAGGAATACTCAAAATCTTCTTCCAAGTCTTCCTCCAAGTCTTCATCACACAATAAGAGCTCATCTGGCAAGGCACGTGCGTTTGTTGGCAAGGAAATGGACTCTGAGGAGGAGTCCGCTTCTGAGGAGGCGGAGGTGGAGTCTGAGGAGGAGTCCGATTCTGGCGTTGCAAGTCTGGCTACAGCATACGTTGCCAAGTCCATCTTCAACAGTGAAGACAATGACTTCATCACCGACACCGATGCAAATGACAAGGACTACTCCGCTCCTTCCTACTGCTTCATGGCACGCGGTGCCAAGGTAAACACACGCACTACTCACTATCAAACATCTAGTGATGATGACTCTGATTGTGGTTCCAAACCCAGCTACAAAACACTTGCTAAAATTGCAACTGAACAATAGAAAGCTATGGAACACATTCAAAAACTGTTAGAAAAAAGTGATGATCTATTAGACGCTGAAATGACTCGATCTCAGTCCTTAATTGAAGACATAAAAAATCTTCATGTTAAGTATGAGGAACTTGAAAGTCGTCATGAAACGCTCTCAACAACTCATGAAAGGCTTTCCTATGATTATCTTCAAAGGAAGCAAGATCTTGAGAAATTGAGAGCGGCTCATGAAGATCTTCAAAAGGAAAACGAGTCACTTCGTGCCGAACAGATCAGTTCAGCTCAGGAAGGATTTGAACCACCATGTCTTAAATGCATTGAGCGTGATAACGCTACTTCTGTTGCTAAATGTTCTACTGCTGCTACTATTGCAATATCTTCAACTATTGATGTGGTAACTAACCCCTCTGCTGAGGATACCACTGCTATTGCTGATGAGAATGCTAGGTTGAAGACACTGCTTGAAACAGGGATGTACAAAAGTCTCAGACACTATGTGATGTCCTCAAAAGGCAGATCCTGAACCGAAACCCTAGGAAAGAGGGTGTTGGGTTCGAAAGGAAAATGAATGTTGATGGCTCTTACTGGAAACCTGAGCAGTACCCCAAAACCACATGGGTTGCTGCAAAGGAACCTTCAGCAGATCCGTCCACCCTATCTGGCTTCACTTGCGCTAACCCCATTGTTATTGATGAATCCTTTGATGCAAACTATAAACTGTTTAAGAATCAGAATGGTGAAGTGGTTGCCAGGTATATTGGTACTAACTGCAGGAATGGACCGCCTATGAAGAAGATTTGGGTGTCGAAAAGGTGTTTGGAGAATCTCCCTGTGAATGTCATCATGACACCACAAGTGAAGAAGACAAACCCCAGACCACAGGCTTCATACGGTCCAAAGGCTTCATACAGACAAAGGACTCACCTGAGTCACACTAACGCAAATGTTTTGCAGGGAAGCCACACTCAGGCCTATGAATATGAGCGCGGTCCATCAAACTGCCATGTTCATAAGACCAAGAACTATTCTGCTTATTCTTATGAGTACTATTGTCCACCTGCAAGACTTTTTGCTAGGGCTCCAAAGCCAAAGTTCTCAGATGCTGCACTTAGACTTATTGCTTCGAAGCCACCCCTGAAGATGTGGGTGGCTAAGAAAGCTTAACTCTCTTTTGCAGGGAAAGGTCTCCAGCCGAAAACCAAAATCGTCTGACACTATTGCTGGGGACCTTAAACATCTTGTAGGGCGCAAGATCAAATGCCCAAATGGTCTTATTATGTACTTTGTTCCTGAATCGCTTGCAACTTGCCCTATCAGTCCTAATCTTGATCTAAGCTTTAATAATCCACTGGTTCGTCAAATGTTTTTTGCTTCACAATTCTCTTCGTGAAGCCTATCCTCCTAACTGCACTGTAGGGTACGACACCAGCTGCTTCAGAATGGATTATTGGTAGTGGGTGTACAAATCACATGACCGGCAAGCGAAGCCTTCTCATGGACTCAACTTTACGTCCATCTGACAAAAGTCACATCACATTTGCTGACACTGGTAAAAGCAAGCTATTGGGTCTAGGTAGAGTTGCAATCTCAAGGGATCAACACATGGATAAACTCATGCTTGTTGAATCCCTTGGTTTCAAGTTAATGTCTGTCTCAATGCTTTACGATTTAAACATATTGTGATGCTTGGAAAATATCGTTGCCTTGTACTAATGGAATCTGACAAGTCTCTAGTGTTTGAAGGGTATCGGAAAGATGATTTGTACGTGGTAGATTTCTCAGCAGGACCACAACTTGCAGTATGTCTTCTAGCAAAAGCTTCTGAATGCTGGCTCTGGCATCGAAGGCTAGGGCATGCTGGCATGAGGAACCTCCACACCCTTGCAAGGAAGAAGCATGTCATAGGCATCGAGGGCATCAAGTTCAATAAGGATCACTTATGCGGTGCCTGTGAAGCAGCAAAGATGACGAGGGCCAAGCATCCCTCGAAGACAATCATGACGACTCAGCCCTTCGAACTGCTACACATGGATCTCTTCGGTCCCACTCATTACTCAACTCTTACTACTACTGCTTGTCTCTATGGCTTTGTCATTGTTGATGATTATTCAAGATATACTTGGGTGCATATAATCCTTTACAAGACTGAAGTGCAGGATGTCTTCAGACGCTTCGCCAATCGAGCAATGAACAACTATGGCGCCAAGATAAAGCACATCAGAAGTGACAATGGCACTGAATTCAAGAACACTGGCCTAGATACATATCTTGATACTTTGGGAATCACACATGAATTCTCAGCTCCGTACACGCCACAGTAGAATGGCGTCGTCGAACGCAAGAACAGAACACTTATTGAGATGGCTCGGACGATGCTTGATGAATACAAGACTCCAAGAAAATTCTGGCCTGAAGCCATTGACACTGCATGCCATATCATCAACCGTGTTTATCTTCACAAGCTTCTGAACAAGGCATCCTATGAGCTCCTTACTGGCAAGAAGCCAAATGTCAGTTACTTCAGAGTATTTGGCGCCAGGTGCTGGATCAAGGATCCACATCACACTTCAAAATTTGCACCAAAAGCACATGAGGGTTTTATGCTTGGATATGGAAAGGATTCGCACTCCTACAGAGTCTTCAATCTCTTCCATTATAAAGTGGTTGAAACAGTGGATGTGCGGTTCGATGAGACTAACGGCTCACAAAGAGAGCACCTGCCAAATGTGCTAGATGAAGTTCCATCCAGTGAATCAATCAAACTTATGGGAACTGGAGAAATCATACCTTCTGAAGCTCAACCTGAAGAGGAACTTATCATCTCCGCACCTGATCAACCTGAAGATAATGCTTAGCCTGAAGACAATCCCTCTAACAATGACAATGATCAGCAAGAGCAAAATCTTCGTCCTGTACATCCCCGTGTTGCAAATGAAGTACAAATTGAGAGAATAATTGATAGCATCAATGCACCAGGTCCACTCACTCGTTCAAGGGCAACACAGCTAGCAAATTTCTATGGGCACTTCACATTCGTCTCAATAACTAAACCCAAGAAAGTTGAAGAAGCCTTCATGGAACCTGAATGGATTCAAGCTATGCAAGAAGAGCTTCAACAGTTTGAGCTGAATAATGTATGGGAACTAGTTAAGCGTCCTGATCCTCGGAAGCACAATATAATAGGCACCAAATGGATATATCGCAACAAGCAAGATGAGCATGGTCAAGTTGTCAGAAACAAAGCTCGTCTCGTTGCTCAAGGATACACTCAAGTTGAAGGGATTGACTTCGATGAAACATTTGCTCCTGTGGCTAGACTTGAAGCCATACGCATACTGCTGGCCTATGGAAATCATCATAACATACTTCTATATCAAATGGATGTGAAGAGCGCTTTTCTTAATGGCAAGATTGAAGAAGAAGTGTATGTTGCACAACTGCCTGGCTTTGACGATCCAAAACATCCTCACATGGTGTACAAGCTCAACAAGGCACTGTATGGCCTCAAACAAGCCCCTCGGGCTTGGTATGACACACTCAAAGACTTCCTGAAGAGCAAAGGCTTCAAATCTGGTTCCCTCGACCCCACTCTCTTCACGAAGACATATGATGGTGAACTGTTTGTGTGCCAAATATATGTGGATGACATTATCTTCGGCTGCACCAATCAGAAATACAGTGAAGAGTTTGGATATATGATGCAAGAGCAATATCAGATGTCCATGATGGGTGAGCTGAAGCTCTTCCTTGGTCTTCAAATATGTCAGCAACGCAACGGCATCTTTATATCTCAAGAGAAGTATCTCAAAGATTGCCTGAAGAAGTTTGGTATGCAAGACTGCAAAGGCTTCACGACGCCAATGTCAGCCAAACATCATCTGGGTCCCGACGACAATGGTAAAGAGTTCGATCAAAAGGTATACCGCTCCATGATTGGTTCTTTACTTTATCTATGTGCATCTAGGCCAGATATTATGCTTAGTGTTTGCATGTGTGCTCGATTCCAAACGGCGCCAAAGGAATCGCATCACTTAGCTGTGAAGCGAATTCTTCGATATTTGGCTTACACCCCAACTCTAGGATTATGGTATCCAAAGGGCTCAGAGTTTGATCTGGTTGGATTCTCGGATGCTGATTATGCTGGTGACAAGGTGGATCGCAAGTCTACATCAGGCACATGTCATTTTCTGGGACGATCACTTGTATGTTGGTCTTTAAAGAAGCAGAACTGGGTATCTCTCTCCACTGCTGAATCTGAATACATTGCTGTTGGATCTTGCCGCGCTCAGCTTCTGTGGATGAAGCAAACACTCAAAGACTATGGCATTCATCTGAAGCAAGTGCCACTCTACTGCGACAACGAAAGCGCCATCAAGATTGCCAACAACCCAGTTCAGCACTCGAAGACAAAGCACATTGAAATTCGTCATCACTTTCTCAGAGATCATGTTGTGAAGGAAGATATTGATATCATACACGTCAACACTGAAGAGCAATTGGCAGATATCTTCACCAAGCCCTTGGATGAGAAGAGATTTTGCAAGTTACGGTGTGAGCTAAATATCTTGGAATCCTCAAATGTCCTGTGATCAGGCACACATCCTAACACTTATGCATATTGATGACTTAGATGTGCAACACACGAAGTAAAGTATATCTTCAATCAATGAAGACATACATTCTAAGTGTGAATACATTAATGTGGAATTTGACTTTGGAGCGCCACGATAATTGTGCGCCATGTCTGGGTCTAATACTTCCTATACGGTGGTGGGTAACGCCACCACCAAATTCTTCTGTTTGAAGTGTTTTACCCATGGCGTTACATTTGCTATGTCTTCACATTTTGTTTGTCTTCATTCTCAACTTGTCCTCATGATTATCTTCACTATGTTGGTTTGATTGTCTTTTTCACACATATATATACATATATATATACTAGTGTTCTGTCCTCTACAACATTCACTTATAGCTATGTCTTCTTGTTGAATCTTTTGAACTAAGTGAATGTGATCGGACCCTAACCTCTCCATGCTTTCTATCTCAAACTCTATCTCTCCAAATCATATGCATTCTCTTGAAACTGTCGAATGTCTTCTCTGCGTCCTTGTCAGCAGAAGATACAGAGACAAACATTAAGTCCGTTTTCAATGCTAATTCCTTCACATGAAACCCAGAGAAGTAGGAACGACCACCCGACAATCCAGGCGTGCATGGGAACATGGAACAACCTCCGATATGTTGCATGATGGCCACGTGTCCTGCAGATGTGAAGCGCCAGGGGCACCTGTGTAATAACACTGGGTCGTCTTTGTCCCTATAAATACACGCCTCACCACAGTCATTATCCTTTCTTCCACTCTCGCTCAAACCCTAGCGCCACCGCTAGCCCTCGACGATGCCGGCGACGAAGCGCTTAGCTGCCGCGACCTCTCCGACGTCGTCTTCACGCCGGCCGCGGACATCGTCTTCTCCACCGCCGCCGTAGGTGTCCTCCGTCGCCAAGTTAGGGCACGGACGATCGAACTGCTCGGCCTCCTCTACCACTCCGTCTAGCAGTTCTTCATGTGGTAAATAAAACTTCCTTTTTACGCCCCCTTTGATCCTATAGATTCGTCACTTTCTACCACATGCAGTTTCTGTTCACACAAGTTGGATCTATTTCATACTGCATCTCATAATATGCCTAGTATGTTCACTTATGCTTCACAAAGTAGTTAGATTCCTCACTTGTACTGATTCGTGGATTCGTACAAATCTGGAACCAACTCCTTATCTATGAGTGAATGTCTTCGCACGATGAGGTCAATGTCCTCTAAACTGATTTATCTTCAAAATCTTCTGAGAATGCATATGACCTCTTCCCCTTCCCTCGCACCTTAATGCTGTCACAGGTACATGTCCGTGGGAGAATCCCTTGGTTCTCATAGTCTGCATTCATTTGCAGAATTCTTACAGCATCATATAAATTCTCCCGAAGCCAGTTCTTGTTTGTCCAGCAAGCGAAAGCCTTTGAAGCCTTTGAACGTATTGAAGCCATTCAGTTTAAAGTTCATGGCTGCAGAGAAATCAACAAGGAAGGGTGGCAGAAAGCGTCGAGGTGAAACATCAAGAGATCTGCCCGATGACCTCTCAGAGCTATACAAGACAGATCCAGAAGAGGATTACAATCAGCGCAAGACACGAATCCAATGGATTCGATGATATTGGGCAGAACAGTGGTTCAAGTACAGGTTTGTTACCAAGGAATATGCTGAGAAGAATACCATCAAGCGACCATGGGGAGACATCCAATACAGAAATCTTCAACCCAGGTCCAGAGATGAAGCCATTGAACAAGGTTTCTATCCCTGCATGGTCCGTGGACCATAGCCTGCGGATGCTGACCCATCGTCATTTCTATGGTGTCGTGATGACAATCTATTCAAGCGCAACTGCCAGTTTTCCCAGAATTCGGCAAAGCAGAACAAGAAGTCATTGGGACTAGACTTCAACCCTGGTCCCTCTGCTCCCCGTGCCGATGGCACCCGCGAAGCTGAACCCAATCTTGTTGGGCCCTTCTACAACCTGGACGGTCTTATCACTCATATCATGGTTCAAGGGACAGCCGTGGATGAGCCTGTAGATGACGCTGAATCTGATGAAGCGCCTGCACCGCCGAAGCCAAAGAAACTGAAGCAGCCTAAAGCTTCAAAGCCTGCCTCAGCACCAAAAATATCACGAGCGAAGCCACTGGCTACTGCACCTCCTGAAGACAGTCTGCAGTCTGAAGATTTGTCACGCATCTCCAAGCCCTCGAAAGTCAAGATGCCTCTGCAACACACCAGCCAAGAACTGACTGCTGCTGCTATTCTGTGCAACGACGCCATTGATCTGTCCAGCGATGAAGATCTAGCAGATGACGCTCTTGAGCAACTAATCAAGAGCAAACAAGAAGATGAAATCTTCAATGATTTGCCTCTCTTTGACGTGTCAATCATCCATAACTTCATTGATGAGTGGTTTGACACGCCCAACCTCAGCTTTGAAGATTTGCAACTTCCGATTGGCCTCAGTGTTGCCTTCCATGGCGCCATTGCTTCAGAGCTAGCTTTAGCTCAGCGCATCGTTGAACTGAAGCAAAAGATCGACTTTGAGAAAGCTCAGTTCAAGAAGCATATGGCCAAGCTCAGTGTGCAAGAGGTCAAGAACTTCAAGATCATGCTGCATGAGCTCAAAGAAGCCTTTCTCAAGAAGCGTGAAGAAGCTCAAGGTTCTCGTGAGCGCATGAAGAGCCTGGCTGACAAGTGTGTGCAAGCCTACAATGAGGCTTAGAAGCGCAAGGCCCTCGGTCGCTGAGGGAGTCCTGGATTAGGGGGTGTTCGGGTAGCCGGACTATACCTTCAGCCGAACTCCAGGACTATGAAGATACAAGATTGAAGACTTTGTCCCGTGTCCGGAGGGGACTTTCCTTGGCGTGGAAGGCAAGCTTGGCTGTGCAGATATTCAAGATCTCCTACCATTGTAACCGACTTTGTGTAACCCTAACCCTCTCCGGTGTCTATATAAACTGAAGGGTTTTAGTCCGTAGGACAACTTCATCATACAACAATCATACCATAGGCTAGCTTCTAGGGTTTAGCCTCCTTGATCTCGTGGTAGATCTACTCTTGTACTACCCATATCATCAATATTAATCAAGTAGGACGTAGGGTTTTACCTCCATCTAGAGGGCCCGAACCTGGGTAAAACATTGTGTCCCTTGTCTCCTGTTACCATCCGGCATAGACACACAGTTCAGGACCCCCTACCCGAGATCCGCCGGTTTTGACACCGACATTGGTGCTTTCATTCAGAGTTCCTCTGTGTCGTCGCTTTCAGGCCCGATGGCTTCTTCGATCATCAACCATGATGCAGTCCAGGGTGAGACTTTTCTCCCCGGACAGATCTTCGTCTTCGGTGGCTTCGCACTGCGGGCTAACTCGCTTGGTCACCTTGAGCAGATCGAAAGTTACGCCCCTGGCCATCAGGTCAGGTTTGGAAGCCTAAACTACACGGCTGACATCCGTGGGGACTTGATCTTTGACGGATTCGAGCCACAGCCAAGCGTGCCGCACTGTCTCGATGGGCATGATATAGCTCTGCCGCCGAACAGCGCCTTGGAGGCCGCACACGCATCGGTTCTGACCATTGATTCGGAGCCCACTGCGCAATCGAGGATCAGCGGTTGGACGCTACCTCAGGGGCTGCGATCTCAGAGGCGATCGAGCCAAACTCCAGCCCCGCACTCCGCATGGCCTGTGACTCCGAGGAGCCGGATTCTCTCCGAACTCCGAGCCCCCCGCGCCCCCGCCGATCGAATCCGATTGGGCACCGATAATGGAGTTCACTGCCGCGGACATCTTTCAGCACTCGCCCTTCGGCGACATCCTGAATTCTCTAAAGTCTCTCTCTTTATCAGGAGAGCCCTGGCCGGACTACGTTCAGCAAGGTTGGGATACGGACGATGAAGAAATTCAAAACCCACCCACCACCCACTTTGTAGCCACTGTCGATGACTTAACCGACATGCTCGACTTCGACTCTGAAGACATCGACGGTATGAACGACGATGCAGGAGACAACCAAGAACCAACGCCTATAGGGCATTGGACAGCCACCTCATCTCACGATGTGTACATGGTGGATACCCCTAAAGGAAGCAACAACGAGGAAAATGGGGAGGGGGATCGATCTCTCGAAAAACAATCAAAGCGTCGGCGTAAACGCCGACCTAAGCCCCACCTCGATAAAGACCCAGCCATAGAGCAGGATGAGCCGGTAGACGACGAGCATGCCTTAGAACAATCGTCCCAACAAGACAACTCGGATAGAGAAACCGAACATTCCTCCCCCGGCAAAAATGGCATTCCGGACGACCCTACGCCGGACAAGCCCACGAAGCACAATAACCTCCACAAACAGCTCGTTGCAACCGCACGCAGCCTGAAAAAGCAGAAGCAGAAGCTAAAGACTGCGGAAGATGCACTCAGGATCAGATGGAGTAAAGTAATCAATACCACAGACAAATACGGCGGCGGCCGCCGCACTAAAAGCTATCCGAGGAGAAAACTACTGCCTGAATTTGACGAGGAGGCCTTAGAGCCCTCGCATTCAAAAAGGAAGAAAGCCACACGGTCGGATAGACGACCCCAGGGCCAGCTTAAAGCGGCAAGTAGCGCCGCACTTAAGCCGGTATGCGACCCACTTAAGGATTCACATTATGGCCCAGCCAGGTCCACTTACGGGCCAAGAAAGCAAGCTCTCGTAAGCAATGCAATAAAGCCATTATCAAAATACGGCACACCCAAATATAGGGGTGCCGCACACCCCCTATGTTTCACCGATGAGGTCCTGGATTATGAATTTCCAGCGGGATTCAAACCCGTAAACATAGAGGCATATGATGGAACAACAGACCCTGGAGTCTGGATCGAGGATTATATCCTCCACATACATATGGCTCGAGGAGATGACCTCCACGCAATAAAATACTTACCCCTCAAGCTTAAAGGGCCAGCCTGGCATTGGCTTAAAAGCCTTCCTAAAAACACAATCGGAAGTTGGGAAGAGCTCGAGGACGCTTTCCGAGCAAATTTTCAAGGGACCTATGTCCGCCCTCCGGATGCAGACGATCTTAGTCACATAACTCAACAGCCCGGAGAGTCAGCTCGGCAATTCTGGAATAGATTTCTTACTAAAAAGAATCAGATAGTCGACTATCCGGACGCTGAAGCCTTAGCATCTTTCAGGCATAATGTCCGAGACGAATGGCTCGCCAGACACCTCGGCCAAGAAAAGCCAAGAACAATGGCCGCACTAACAAGAATCATGACCCGCTTTTGCGCAGGAGAGGATAGCTGGTTGGCAAGATGCAGCACTAGCGACCCAAGTACATCTGAAACTAGGGATGGAAACGGAAAACCGCGACGCAATAAGGACCGTCGCCGGACTAAGGAAAAAAGTCTGAAGAGCACGGCAGTTAACGCCGGATTCAAAAGCTCACGACAGAATCAGAAAAAGCCGCCCCTCCAAGATAACAGGTACGACCTATCCAACCTAAACAAAATCTTGGATAGGATATGTCAAATACACAGCACTCCCGGAAAGCCTGCTAACCATACCCACAGAGATTGTTGGGTTTTCAAACAATCCGGCAGACTCAACGCCGAACACAAGGGGCTCGATACACCAAGCGAAGACGAGGACGAACCCCAAAAGCAGAGTACCGGGAAACAAAAAATTTCCCACAAGAAGTAAAAACAGTAAACTTATTCCATATAACAAAACGTGCGGCGCCCATAAAGGTACGCGCCCCACGGTCTATCCCAAAGGAATCCCGCCACTGGTTGTCAAAACCAATCATCTTCGATCATCTGGATTATTCTAGAAGTATCAGGAACCCAGGCTGGACTGCCCTGGTACTCGATCCAATAATTGGCGGACTCCAATTTTCAAATGTCCTTATGGACGGTGACAGCGGACTCAACCTGATATATCAGGACTCAATCCGCCACATGGGGATCGACCCAAAAAGAATTCGCCACAGCAAAACCTCCTTTCAAGGAGTAACGCCAGGTCCGGACACCCATTGCATGGGTTTTCTCCGACTCGAGGTTATTTTCGGCTCTACCGATAACTTCCGTCACGAAAAGCTGACTTTCCACATCGTCCCATTCTCAAGTCGCTATCAAGCACTTCTGGGACGCGAAGCTTTCGCCCGCTTTAACGCAATACCGCATTATGCATCTCTTACGCTTAAGATGCCCGGTCCACGTGGCATCATCTCCTTAACGGGGAAGCAGTAAGGGCGCCTCCCCCAAGCGGAGGATTGTGCGGCCGCTTTAACAGCCCCACAATACAATGGCTTCACCAGCCAGAACATCGGAATAGGTCATGAAGACCACGGGCATGGATAGACGAGTCCGGCACAAAAGTATCGTTGATAAAGGCTTAGTGGCCATATACCCCTGCACTAGGGGCTTCACACGTATAAAATAAGAGACAATAAAGCTCAATTTTCCATATTTTACTTTACACTTTGTTTATTTCATATAACTTTTGTTCGGCACGCCCCTTTTTCAACTTAGTTGCTCTCTTTTTTACAGATGAACGTCGTGCTGCGCCCGTCCAGGATACGGCACAACGGAGACACAGGCGCAGACGTGCAGTAGGGACCCGTTCCAAGGATTCTTTTCAGATTAAGACCCTGCGCAAACCTTTTTTACTGTCTCTTGTTGATACACATCCCCTGGTTCTATGACCAAGGAGGAGGCTGGCGTCTTGGCATGTGGCCACGTCAGAATTCTTGCGCGTACTTAGGGAGTGTTCGGCGTCGCGAGTTAGGCCTTATATGCATCAGCTCCGAGTCATGATTTTGGTCAAATGTTGGGTTGCCCGGCTCCTGTGTTCGGCCGCCTTACGTTCCGCTCTATCGGCTAAGGCGGCACCATGAGAACTACTGCGATTGTGCCCTGGTTCGGCCAGGCGAGCACCTCAGTAGAGAAAGCCAAAAACTGACTGTCATGATATGGCGTGAGACTGGTCAACCACTCGATGACTCTCCGGAATCTTTAGGATTCCCCCGCATTAACAAAGGGCCGTTTCCCGGCCAGGCACATACGCGCCCCGAATTCGGGCGAGCGCAGTCGCCACCAGGGGCTATCTAAATAGTCCCATTGTCAAGCTCCAATGGCTAAGTGAAAGTGTTAAAGCATTATAGTCCGGTTGCCTAGCTCACTGCGCTATCACCTCCTTTGTAGGACTAAGACGTTGGATTAAGTGTGAAAATGCGCCTTCTGTGAGCACCCCCGCACTATGTGCGTGGGGGCTGAAGCCAACGACTGCCATCTTTCAGATTTTGTATGTATATCTTAAAACGGCCGCACAGGAGGTGTTCCACATACTTGCAGGCACAAGTATAAAAGGCTACTACAATTCATCAAAATATTGCTTCATAATTACATATGCTATCAGAACATAGCATCCTTCGAGCAACGCGTCTCTATTACACGAGCGCCTTCAAGGACTTCCTGAAAATAGTGCTCGGAGGGTACTCGGCTTTGGTCCGAATCTCGGGATGCAACAACGGTGGTCTCCATCTCTGCCCAGTATGTCTTGACACGGGCGAGAGCCATCCGTGGGCCCTCTATGCATGCTGGCCTCTTCATCGCATCGATACGTGGCACCGCGCCAAGGAATTGCTGCACCAAGCCAAAATAACTCTTCGGCTCCGATCTCCCCGGCCACAGATAACCCATGACGTACTTCATGGCGAATCCGGACAATCTATTCAGTTCGGCCCATTGAGCCAGACGATCGTCCACTGCCAGTGGATGCTCTGGATTGTGGAACTGCGACCAGAAAAGCCTTTCCACCTCGCAATCTTCTTGATCTCGAAAGTGTTCGGTCGCATCAGCAGCACTCGCTGCCAAATCCAGATAGGTGTCCTTCGCACTCCACATCCGGTCCAACGGAGCAAACTTCGGATCGCCAAACTTCCTCCGCAGCATAAAGGGCTTTCCAGCCGCAATCTGTCCGGCCTGACGCAGCTCCTCCTTCGCAGCTCTCATCGCAGAGCGAGCGTCCTTGGCATCAACAACGGCCTTCTCTAAGTCCGTTTGTCTCGCCCGGTCTTCTTTCTCAAGAGACTTGCAACGGTCAGCAGCGCTTTTTAACTTCACGGCCATCTCGGCCATCTCCTTCTTGCTTCGGCAGTGAAGAGCCTGTTTGGCTCTCAGCTCTTCAAGTGCCTTCTCGGCAGCCGCATCACTTGTCCTGCCTTGTTCCTTATCTCGGGCAAGTTCCTCTCGGAGACTCTCCACGGCGGCCGCACCATCTGCGTCAAGCACACACATTGTAAGATACTGGCATAAAAGCTCCTCTTACCAGATGCTGCCCGAGGAATTGCATACCTTGAGCATCATCAAGTCACTCATTGACGAGCGCGATGTCGGCATCTGCCATGTCAAGTTGCCGCTTTAGTTCGGCAAAATCATCAGTTCGGCTCGATTCCGGACACTTCGCCACCTATATACAAAGGCGAAAATTAGACCTGGGGTTATGATCCTCTGCGCGCCATCAATTTTGACACCGCACAGAGTCTCAGGGGCAACTATCTACACAGGGCGCATCTTGTTTATGCGCAACTGACAAAGAAGTACATTATCAAACGTACCTCAAAACCCGTCAGCAAACTTTTGACGGCCTCGTGCAATCCGCTTTCCGCGGACGAAATCCTTCCAATCACCGTACCCATCAATGCACGGTGCTCCTCTGAGATAGAAGCTCGCCCCAGCAGAATCATCAGCTCCTCCGACCGCGCACCAGACGGTGCCGGACTCGTCCTATGACCTCCATCGAAGGCAGGACGCGGAGAACCTTGGGGGGCCATATGGCTACCTTCCGCCCCTACCGGATTCGGAGAAACCCTCCGCGACAACACCTCAGGGTCACCTGCCTCGCTAGGCGGTATGGCAGGGGGAGGCGTTCCACTCTCTATCATCTCCGAAAGAAGATCCCCCGAAGACGAGCTCTGCTGAGAAGGGCTGAGGTCCGAGCTTCAAGGTAAAATATCGGTTAATCTTCTTAGATAAAAAGTAAGGATTTCTCTCATCCCTCTAAAGGAAAATCTTTCTCTACTTACGGCTCGCTGGAGGGCTGATCCCTTTGGGGGCGTAGTTCGGCCAAGGATCTCCCCGACGCCGGACCCTCTGACGAGGACTTCTTCCCCCGCTTTGAGGCCTTGGTCTCCGGGTCGTCAGAGGCGGCCCTCTTCTTCCCCCTAGGAGAGGAATTGTCGGTTCCTCCCTTCGGAGCAGCCTCCTTCGAGGAGGCCATAGTTTCCTTGTCCTCCCCCTCACTTCCCTCCAAAGGCACGATCTTCAACATCTTGACTAGCACGGGATCTGGCCTGGTCTCAGGAAGGGGAGCCGGACACCTGATCAGCTTCGCCTTTGCTACCCACTCCTGTTTAAAAGGACAGCTCTTTTAGGGGCGAGTTTATGACAATTTTATGGATAGTGAGTCCGGGCACAAGGTTACTTACTTGAGTATCCGGGTGATTGCAGCTTAAACCTGCGTCCTCGGTCAAATCCGGACACATTGCTTGTGATCCGAAGAACATTTTATACATCTCCACGGGCGTTGTGCCCATAAAATGCTGGAGAGCTCGTGGTCCCTCCGGATTAAAATGTTCCGCGAATTAGCATGACCTGCGTCACCTTGACCAGGTTGAGGTCTCTTTCTAAGAGATCCCTAATGCGGCCCTACAACAGGGGCATGTCTTTGGATAACCCCCAATCTAATCCTTTGTTGACCCATGACGCTAACTGTGGTGGGGGACCCGAGCGAAAGGCAGGAGGCGCCACCCACTTGGCGCTCCTGGGAGCGGTGATATAGAACCACTCTCGTTGCCACAAGCCGAGCTCCTCTTGAAAGGAGCCCTCGGGCGATGGAGCATCAGCATTCTTACTTATGACATCACCTCCGCACTTTGCGTGCCGTCCCTCGATCATCTTTGGCTCCACTCCAAAAGTCTTGAGCCATAATCCGAAGTGAGGAGTAACACGGAGGAACTCTTCGCACACAACGATGAATGAGGAAATGTGGAGGATGGACTCCGGAGCTAGGTCATGAAATTCCAGCCCATAATAGAACATCAGCCCCCTCACGAAGGGATCCATCGGGAAGCCTAAACCCCGAAGGAAGTGAGACATGAACACTACGCTCTCACCAGGCTAGGGACTGGGAATAGCATGCCTTTGAGCAGGCAACCTATGTGAAATTTCGGCGGTCAAAAACTTAGCCTCCCTCAACCTTAGCACGTCCTCCTCCATGACGGAGGAGGGCATCCATCGGCCCTGAAGGTCGGAACTGGACATTGTCGAAGGTCCGAAGCGCCTGGAATCTGGAGCCTAGGGTGTTGGAACTCGAGGCGATAGGCGAAATTGTTTTGAGATTGGAGAAAAGGAGTAAGGCCTTGGTCTCTTTATAAGAGGTTGAATACCAGGAGCCCTCCCCGTAACCGTTTGGGACTCGCCTTTAATCAAGAAAACATGTTAACGGGCACGATTGGGTTACCCACGTCCGTATTGATGAGAATCCCATAAATAAAGGGGACACGGTCTCTGCTTTGACAAGACGTGCCAAGGAAACCGCCTCGCAAAACACGCTGAGGTGGAGAAGTGAAAACGATTTGAATAAAGGCTTGGCCGTAGTGTGATGTCACGCTGCGGAATACGTCAGCAGATTAGATTGGTGTTAATATTATTCTCTCTACGGCAATACGTGGAAGCTTATTTTGCAGAGTCGGACACTACTCTTGGTGTTTACAAAACTTTTATGAAGAATTTGGAGGAGGAACCCGCCTTGCAATGCCGAAGACAATCTGCGCGCCGGACTCGTCGTCATTGAAGCCTGGTTCAGGGGCTACTGAGGGAGTCCTGGATTAGGTGGTGTTCGGGTAGCCGGACTATACCTTCAGCCGAACTCCAGGACTATGAAGATACAAGATTGAAGACTTCGTCCCGTGTCCGGAGGGGACTTTCCTTGGCGTGGAAGGCAAGCTTGGCGGTGCGGATATTCAAGATCTCCTACCATTGTAACCGACTTTGTGTAACCCTAACCCTCTCCGGTGTCTATATAAACCGGAGGGTTTTAGTCCGTAGGACGACTTCATCATACAACAATCATACCATAGGCTAGCTTCTAGGGTTTAGCCTCCTTGATCTCATGGTAGATCTACTCTTGTACTACCCATATCATCAATATTAATCAAGCAGGACATAGGGTTTTACCTCCATCAAGAGGGCCCGAACCTGGGTAAAACATTGTGTCCCTTGTCTCCTGTTACCATCCGGCCTAGACGCATAGTTTGGGACCCCCTACCCGAGATCCGCCGGTTTTGACACCTACAGTCGTCCTGGCATCGACCCCAGGATGGCTACAAAGAAGAAGAAGATGCCCACTGTGGCCGAACCCGACGCACCAAGGCAGGAAGCTCATCCCATTGTCTTCCTAGCCAGCATGACTGGCTCGAAGCCAAAGGCCAGGTCAACCGCTTCAGAACTGAAGAAGACAAGGACTGCTGAGGTTGAAGCCAGAAAGAGGAAACATCCTGAAGCCTCTGATGCTGCTCCCTCCAAGAAGAAGCTGAAGACCAAGAAGGAACGGGCTGCTCCCACAGAGCCCTTAGTTGTTGAACCTATCTCAATGGTTCGCCCTGCATCTACACACCAGGAGCGCCAACTGATTGTCCATGAGCCTGCTTCCACAGAGGCTCATACAGCTGAAGACATTCCAGCAGTTGATCCCACCGCTGCTGAAGACATTGGTCCCCATGACAATGTTGAAGATGATGTAGTTCTTCCTCAGATCGAGCACCAACAGGTATCATCGCCTGTGCTTACGCACAGCGAACTCATCAGCATTGGTCTTCCTCTGACGCCAATTGCTCAGGATGCATCATGGGCTGATCACCCACAACAACAAGTCACACCACCCCGGCAGGAAGAAGAAGATGACTTTGAGGCCCAGCCAATTCCATCTCTAGAGGCGTCGCCAGCGTTACGCAGGCTTCGCAAAGGACCAAGGTCTCAAGTCCCTTTTTCGAGCGTTCCAGAAGGAGAAGTGCCCCACCAATCTATTGCACGTCAAGTGTTTCCAGATGCCACTCCTACTGTGAATGTCTCCGAGTCTGAGGCTAAAGCTGCTGAAGACATTCCGGCTGCATCAGCTGACGACACCCAAGAAGAAGAACATGTCCCTACTCCCCCAACTACTGAAGAAGCTGTTCTCGAGGAGAACGTGTCTGTGCCCGACCCTCCATCTCATCAAGTGGAGGTAGAAAATCTTGAGGCTGCCACCACCAACACAAATGAAGCCAATGACGTTGTCATGGCTGAAGCAAATGTAGAGCCTGCACCCATGCCAGAAGTCAATAAAGCCATTGATGCAACTGCTCCTTAAGCCTCTGTTGTGTAGCCCAACGCCTCTGCCACTGCTCCTGTTCCTGCACCTGCTGCTGGTCCTCAGTTTGATTATCATGTTGAGCACAGGCCTCAGGTACAGAAGCCAATGCCAAGATTGCCCAGGTTTCCAGGTCCTGCATCAGCACCTGGATCCTTTAATGTCAACGGCTTCAAAGCAGACAACACCTTCTTCAATAGCTCCAAGAACCCCTACTCAAGGGAAAGAATATCTTTTGATCGGTTCTGGAGCTATCCGCAGTGAAGTTATTACTCATGCATTCTGTACAATCAAGGTCGCATCTTCCCTCATATGCGTCTTGACACCGAAGCAATAACTGGTCTGCCCTGCTTGGAACAAGCTCTGGATTGCTTCAAAGAGGCTGGATTGTTTCCCTTCATCATCGATCAAGAGCACTGGAATGAAGAGTTGCTGCTCCAATTTTATGCCACTCTTCACATTCGAGGCTACAACAGAGATCCGAAGACTTGGGTCCTTGAGTGGATGACTGGAAATGTTCATCATGAAGCCAAAGCCTTTGATATCATTGAGCTCACTAGTCTGCCCACTCCTGGAGATCTCTATGAACCTGGCTGTCAGCTTCATAGTGAAGCTATGGAGAGCATCTTTCAGAAGCCTGAACCGAACATGAGTCAGATGCTCAGTATGATGAAGCCTTTGCCTCCAGATGCTGCATATCCTAAGGAGTTCTTTGTTGAAGACCTTGAGTATCTGCCACGGACTATCTATCACATTATAAGGCGAACTCTCTGGCCCATCAAAGGACATTCTCCACATGCAAAGCTGGAAGGTGCAATGAAGACTTTGGTCTTCTATATTCTTCACGGAAAATGCTTCAATGCACAAGACTTCTTCATCCGCCAACTTGCTGCATCAGGATCTGATCTTTTTGGCTTGAAGTTCTATGCTCCATGGATAATGCGGCTGATTAAACTCCACTCAGCTATCTCATATCAGCCATCTACTCGCAATCATCGGATCTTTCTGCCTGATGTGGATATGTCCGTTGAAGCCATTTATCCAGAGCCTGCCAAGGAGCCTCTTAGTCTTCATAATGCGGAGCATCAAAGTTTCTCTCAGAACATTGAAGGAGTTGAAGCAGTCACTCGTGTTTATCCTCTGGCTGGTACTACACGTGCACCTCATCGTGCCCTCACTGAAGCCACTAAAAGCACCATTGCCCAACGGCCCAAGAAGCGATCTCGTGTTCTCAATGACCGAGAGCTTATAGTAGCTCTTCATCAGAAACAGGATAGGCATCATGACTGGCTGAAGCACCAAATGCAAAGCCTCTTGGTGGATGTCAACTGCATTCGAAATCTTGCCACCAAGAATGCCTTTGTTGCCCATGAAACCTGTCGGCGTACATGGAAAGGGCTGACGCTTATGTGTTCTGAGGATGATCTTCAAGAGGATGGATTCTCTGAACCTTTCAAGTTTGACTCCACACCTCCCCGAAGGACTATGCTGCGACGGACTCCATCTCTTGAAAACTCTGAGTTCTCTTCCTCTGCGGCAACTGTGAATGCCAGAGTGATCGAGGACGAAGATGATGCCACTTCACCACCCCCTACTTCTGCACGCATCGACACTGCTCTGAGTTCTTCTGCACCACCAAACACCACCGACGACCTTGCTGCTTCATCTACTCCTCATGGGAACGAGTAGATGCTCTATGTCTTCAAACCTTTTTGGTCCTTACTGACAAAAGGGGGAGAAGCATATGAGTTTGACAGTCTTCAAGCGGGTCCATATGGGCGGTTATTTTATGTTTTGCCTAGTGTTTACAACTCTCGTTTTGATACATTTGGTTCTTTGAGTTGTAACACTTAAACTCGATGGTCGTCTGCTACTTTTTTGCTATTCTGTGATGCGATGATAAATTCCGCATGTGCGACGATAAATTCCACACTTAGATCATCTTGCAGACGTCCATTTTTCATTATGCATGTCATTTTCTTCACATACTTTTCATGCATGATAAATTGTCATCATAAGTTGAAGAGGATCTCCACAAGTACAACCTGCCATGTGCATTTGCATTCCAAAAGCAAATTACTTATATGCACATCTTCAGGGGGAGCCCTTGCAACTTATGAAGACAATTCCTTATCCTTTACAATTTCACATATTATATTCCCCGTTGAAAACTTCAACTAGTTTGTCATCAATCACCAAAAAGGGGGAGATTGTAAGTGCATCTAGTGCCACCCCTAGTTGGTTTTGGAGTATTGACGACAAACCTAGTTGAGGGACTAATGTGTTTGTGAGAATTGCAGGATAACACAGGTAGAAGTCCCTCATTGATTCGGTTTTCCTACCAGAGATGACCCCTAAAAATGCATGAAGACATTGAAGTCAAAGGTGGTATGTGAAGACATTCACATTGAAGACTATGACAAGAGAAGACATCGCATGAAGACTATGGAGCGCGAAGACTTAGATCTTTCGTAGTTCTTTTTCTTCTTTGTTGAGTCATAGGAACCACCGTACTGTTAAGTGGGGTCCAAGAGAACCAGTCAGAATGACTGAAGTGATGCTTAACCAAAATCCTATGTCTTCGAGTGAAGACTATGAGAGCGAATCTTGTTCAGAGTTGGACAAGTCAGCTTTTCTTGTAGCCCAAGTAAAGTTGCCATGTGTGTTTGAAATCTGACCGTTGGAACACGTGTCAGTTCCATAGTGACCCAGGGTCATTTCGGACAAATCAGGTCGGGTTGCCTAGTGGCTATAAATAGCCCACCCCCTACAACCATAAACGGTTGGCTGCTCAGCGTTAAAGTATGGCTTTTGTCGTTTGAGAGCAACCCACCTCGAAGCCTTTGAGAGAGAATTCCTTGAGAGGATAAAGCCCTAACCACCCAGAGCCAAAGAGTGTTAGGCATCACCTAAGTTTTCTTGTCTGTGTGATCTGAAGACTTATTACACTTGAGGACTGTGAATCCTCCAGCCGGTTAGGCATCGCATTCTGAGCATCCAAGAGTCATTGTGGATCGCAGGTGAATGAAGTCTGTGAAGGTTTGGAAGTCTACCTTGAAGACTTACCAGAGTGATTGGGCGAGGACTGGGTGTCCTTAGCTCAAGGGGAATAAGGTGAAGACGAGGTCTTCTGAGTTGAATCTCAGCCTCCCTAACCAGACGTACAGTTGTCACAGCAACTGGAACTGGTCCAACAAATCATTTTCTTCAATGAGTCACTGGTTTCATCCTTCCCTTCCCTTTACTTACTATTGGTTCTTGTGAAGTCATTGTACGATAGCATCACCATTCGACTTCACTAAGTGATTACGTGTACCGATTGGCTTCTCAATATCTTCCTACCTGATCCTTACTGCCTAGCTGCTATTAGTCATTGTGCTTTCACTTCATTGAATACGTGACTATGGTTTGCCTAGTGTAGTCTACCTTCCGCTGCATGGTAATAGGTTTATTTCTATCGTTTGTCTTCGAAACTTACATGTTTTGAAGACTTTCATAAAAATCGCCTATTCACCCCCCTCTAGTCGATCACTAGCACTTTCAATAGAGATATATCAAGACGCTTGACAAGTTTTTTCAATGAGTACATACCTTGACAAGATTTTGAAGTAGTTCAAAATGGAACAATTACAGAAGGAGTTCTTGCCTATGTTGCAAGGTGTGAAGTTGAGTAAAGATTCAAAACCCGACCACAACAGAAAATAGAAAGAGAATGAAAAGTCATTCTCTATGCCTCAGTCATAGGTTCTATAAAGTATGCTATGCTGTTTACCAGTCATATTGTATACTTTAGCATGTTTCTGGCAAGGGAGTACAATAATGATCTAGGAGTAGATCACTGGACAATGGTCAAAATTATCCTTAGAGGACTAAGGAAATATTTCTCGGTTATGGAGGTGATAAAAGAGTTCGTCGTAAAGAGTTACGTCAATGCAAGCTTTTTACATCGATCTAGATGACTCTAAGACTCGACCTGGATACATATTGAAAGTGGGAGCAATTAGCTAGAGTAGCTCAATGCAGAGCATTGTAGACATTGAAATTTGCGAAATACATACGGATCTGAATGTTGCAGACCCATAGACTAAACTTCTCTCACAAGAAAAACATGATCACTCTTTGGGTGTTAATCACATAGCGATGTGAACTAGATTATTTTCTCTAGTAAACCCTTTGGGTATTAGTCACATGGAGATGTGAACTAGATTATTGACTCTAGTGCAAGTGGGAGACTGAAGGAAATATGCCCTAGAGGCACTAATAAAGTTATTATTTATTTCCTTATATCATGATAAATGTTTATTATTCATGCTAGAATTGCATTAAACTAAAACATTAGTACATGTGTGAATACACAGACAAACAAAGTGTCAATAGTATGCCTCTACTTGACTAGCTCGTTGAATCAAAGATGGTTAAGTTTCCTAGCCATAGACATGAGTTGTCATTTGATTAACAGGATCACATCATTAGAGAATGATGTGATTGACTTGACCCATCCGTTAGCTTAGCACGATGATCGTTTAGTTTGTTGCTATTGCTTTCTTCATGACTTATACATGTTCCTATGACTATGATATTATGCAACTCCTGATTACTGGAGGAACACTTTGTGTGCTACCAAACGTCACAACATAACTGGGTGATTATAAAGGTGCTCTACGGGTGTATCCAATGGTACTTGTTGAGTTGGCATAGATCGAGATTAGGATTTGTCACTCCGATTGTCAGAGAGGTATCTGTGGGCCCTCTCGGTAATGCACATCATTATAAGCCTTGCAAGCAATGCAACTAATGAGTTAGCTGGGGGATAATGCATTATGGAATGAGTAAAGAGACTTGCCGGTAATGAGATTGAGCTCGGTATTGAGATACCGGCGATCGAATCTCGCGCAAGTAACATACCGATGACAAAGGGAACAACGTATGTTGTTATGCGATTTGACCGATAAAGATCTTCGTAGAATATGTAGGGGCCAATATGAACATCCAGGTTCCGCTATTGGTTATTGACCGGAGACATGTCTCGGTCATGTCTACATAGTTCTCGAACCCGTAGGGTCCGCACGCTTAACGTTCAGTGACGATCGATATTATGAGTTTATGTGATTTGATGTACCGAAGGTAGTTGGAAGTCCCCAATGAGATCGGGGACATGACGAGGAGTCTCGAAATGGTCGAGACATAAAGATCGATATATTGGATGACTATATTCTGACATCGGAAAGGTTCCGAGTGATTTAGGAATTTTTCGGAGTACTGGGGAGTTACGGGAATACGAGGAAGAAGTATTGGGTTTCATGGGCCAAGAGGTGGAAGAGAGGAGGCAGGGCGCACGCCCCCCTAGCTCAAACCGAATTGGACTAGGGGGTCGTCCCCCCTTTCCTCCTTTCGTTCCTTCTCCCTCTCCTCCTCCTGGCGCGCCCTGCAAGGGCCGGCCGGCCTCCCTCCTTGCTCCTTTATATACGGGGGCAGGGGGCACCCTAGAACACACAAGTTGATTGTTCCAAGCCGTGTGCGGTGCGGTGCCCCCTTCCACCATAATCCACCTCGATCATATCGTAGCGGTGCTTAGGCGAAGCCCTGCGTCGGTAGCAACATCATCACCGTCATCACGCCGTCGTGCTGACGGAACTGTCCCGTGAAGCTCTGCTAGATCGGAGTTCGTGGGACGTCATCGAGTTGAACGTGTGCTGAACTCGGAGGTGCCATGCCTTTGGTACTTGGATCGGTCAGATCGTGAAGACGTCCGACTACATCAACCGCGTTCTCATAACGCTTCCGCTTACGGTCTATGAGGGTACGTAGACGATACTCTCCCATCTCATTGCTGTGCATCACCATGATCTTGCGTGTGCGTAGGATTTTTTTTGAAATTACTACGTTCCCCAACAGATCATGGTGTCATGCTGGTGAGGATAGAGATCATGACAGTACTTTGGAGATGGAGATCAAAGGCGCAAGATGATCATGGCCATATCATGTCACATATTTTGATTGCACGTGATGTTTATCCTTTATGCATCTTATTTTGCTTAGTTCGGCAGTAGCATTATAAGATGATCTCTCACTAAATTTCAAGGTACAAGTGTTCTCCCTGAGTATGCACCGTTGCAAAAGTTCGTCGTGCTGAGACACCACATGATGATCGGGTGTGATAAGCTCAATGTTCTTGTACAACGAGTGCAAGCCAGTTTTGCACACGTAGAATACTCAGGTTAAACTTGATGAGCCTAGCATATACAGATATGGCCTCGGAACACTAAGACCGAAAGGTCGAGCGTGAATCATATAGTAGATATGATCAACATAGTGACGTTCACCATTGAAAACTACTCCATTTCACGTGATGATTGGTTATGGTTTAGTTGAATTGGATCACGTGATCACTTATATGATTAGAGGGATGTCTATCTAAGTGGGATTTCTTAAGTAATATGATTAACTGAACATTAATTTATCATGAACTTAGTACCTGATAGTATTTGTATATCTATTTTGTAGATCAATTGCTCGCGTATAGCTTTCCCATTTTATTTATGATATGTTCCTAGAGAAAATTAAGTTGAAAGATGTTAGTAGCAATGAAGCGGATTGGATCCGTGATCTGAGGATTATCCTCATTGCTGCACAGAAGGATTATGTCCTTGATGCACCGTTAGGTGATAGACCGATTACAGGAGCAGATGCAGACATTATGAACATTTGGCGAGCTCGATAGGATGACTACTTGATAGTTTAGTGCACCATGATTTACGACTTAGAATCGGGGCTTCAAAGATAGTGATTGACAGAGTTCTCTAGTCACTATCACCAAGTTACTGGAACTTCATGATGAACTATAATATGCAAGGGATAACGGAAACGATTCCCAAGCTCTTCGTGATGCTGAAATCCACTAAGATAGAAATCAAGAAAAGCATCAAGTGTTGATGGTTGACAAGACCACTAGTTTCCAGAAAAGGGCAAAGGGAAGAAGGGGAACTTCAAGAAGAATGACAAGCAAGTTGTTTCTCAAGTGAAGAAGCCCAAGTCTAGACCTAAGCCTGAGACTAAGTGCTTCTACTGCAAAGGGACTGGTCAACTGAAGCAGAACTGCCCTAGATACTTGGTGGATAAGAAGGATGGCAAAGTGAAAAAAGGTATATTAGATATACATGTTATTGATGTGTAGTTTACTAGTGTTTATAGCAACCCCTCGGCATTTGATACTGGTTCAGTTGCTAAGAGTAGTAACTCAAAATGGGAGTTTTAGAATGAAGAGAAATTAGTTAAGGGCGAGGTGACGATGTGTGTTGGAAGTAGTTCGAAGATTGATATGATCATCATCACACACTCCCTATACTTTCGGGATTAGTGTTGAATCTAAATAAGTGTTATTTGGTGTTTGTATTGCGCATGAATACGATTTTATCATGTTTATTGCAATACAGTTATTCATTTAAGTTAGAGAATAATTGTTATTCTGTTTACATGAATAAAACCTTCTATGGTCATACACCCAATGAAAATGGTTTGTTGGATCTCGATCGTAGTGATACACATATTCATAATGTTGAAGCCAAAAGATGCAGAGTTGATAATGATAGTGCAACTTATTTGTGGCACTGCCGTTTAGGTCATATTGGTGTAAAGCGCATGAAGAAACTCCATTCTGATGGATTTTTGGAATCACTTGATTATGAATCACTTGGTACTTGCGAACCATGCCTCATGGGCAAGATGACTAAAATTCCGTTCTCCGGAACAATGGAGCAAGCAACAGATTTGTTGGAAATCATACATACTGATGTATGTGGTCTGATGAATATTGAGGCTCGCGGTGAATATCGTTATTTTCTCACCTTCACAGATGATTTGAGCAGATATGGGTATATCTACTTAATGAAACATGAATCTGAAACATTTGAAAAGTTCAAAGATTTTTAGAGTGAAGTGGAAAATCATCATAACAAGAAAATAAAGTTTCTATGATCTGATCGTGGAGGAGAATATTTGAGTTACGAGTTTGGTCTTCATTTGAAACAATGCGGAATAGTTTCGCAACTCACGCCACCTGGAATACCACATCGCAATGGTGTGTACGAACGTGGTACGATATGGTACGATCTATGATGTCTCTTACCGATTTACCACTATTGTTTTTGGTGTTATGCAATAGAGACAGCTACATTCACGTGAAATAGGGAACCATCTAAATCCGTTGAGACGACACCGTTTGAACTATGGTTTGGCAAGAAACCTAAGATGTAGTTTCTTAAAGTTTGGGGTTGCGATGCTTATGTGAAAAAGTTTCATCCTGATAAGCTCAAACCCAAATTGGAGAAATGTGTCTTCACAGGATACCCAAAGGAGACAGTTGGGTGCACCTTCTATCACAGATCCAAAGGCAAGACATTTGTTGCTAAGAATGGATCCTTTCTAGAGACGGAACTTCTCTCGAAAGAAGTGAGTGGGAGGTGCTACCTCTTGAGCACTGCGTTGGATTTCCTTGAAGAGGAAAGAATGATGTAATAAAGTAGCATAAGTATTTCCCTCAGTTTTTGAGAACCAAGGTATCAATCCAGTAGGAGGCTACGCGCGAGTCCCTCGTACCTGCACAAAACAAATAACTCCTCACAACCAACGCGATAAGGGGTTGTCAATCCCTTCACGGTCACTTACGAGAGTGAGATCTGATAGATATGATAGAATAATATTTTTGGTATTTTGTGATAAAGATGAAAAGTAAAATAAAAGCAAAGGAAATAACTAATTAATATGATGAAGATAGACCTGGGGGCCATAGGTTTCACTAGTGGCTTCTGTCAAGAGCATAAGTATTTTACGGTGGGTGAACGAATTACTGTTGAGCAATTGACAGAATTGAGCATAGCTATGAGAATATCTAGGTATGATCATGTATATAGGCATCACGTCCGAGACAAGTAGACCGACTCCTGCCTGCATCTACTACTATTACTCCACTCATCGACTGCTATCCAGCATGCATCTATAGCATTAAGTTCATGAAAACAGAGTAACGCCTTAAGCAAGATGACATGATGTAGAAGGGTAAATTCATGCAATATGATAAAAAACCCATCTTGTTATCCTCGATGGCAACAATGCAATACGTGCCTTGCTGCCCCTATTGTCACTGGGAAAGGACACCGCAAGATTGAACCCAAAGCTAAGCACTTCTCCCATTGCAAGAAAGATCAATCTAGTAGGCCAAACCAAACTGATAATTCGAAGAGACTTGCAAATATAACCAATCATACATAAAAGAATTCAGAGAAGATTCAAATATTGTTCATAGATAATATTGATCATAAACCCACAATTCATCGGTCTCAACAAACACACCACAAAAAGAAGATTACATCGAATAGATCTCCACAAGAGAGGGGGAGAACATTGTATTGAGATCCTAAAAGAGAGAAGAAGCCATCTAGCTAATAACTATGGACCCGAAGGTCTGAGGTAAACCACTCACACTTCATCGGAGAGGCTATGGTGTTGATGTAGAAGCCCTCCGTGATGGATGCCCCCTCTGACGGAGCTCCGGAACAGGCCCCAAGATGGGATCTCATGGATACAGAAAGTTGCGGCGCTGGAATTAGGGTTTTGGCTCCGTGTCTGATCATTTGGGGCTATGTAGGTATATATAGGAGGAAGGAGTACGTTGGTGGAGCAATAGGGGGCCCACGAGGGTGGAGGGCGCGCCTGGGGGGTAGGCGTGCCCCCTACCTCGTGGCCTCCTTGTTGGTTGCTTGACGTAGGGTCCAAGTCTCATGGGTCTTGTTCATTCCAAAAATCACGTTCCCGAAGGTTTCATTCTGTTTGGACTCCGTTTGATATTCCTTTTCTTCGAAACCCTAAAATAGGCAAAAAAAACAGCAACTCTGGGCTGGGACTCCGGTTAATAGGTTAGTCCCAAAAATAATATAAAAGTGGATAATAAAGCCCAATAATGTCCAAAACAGTAGATAATATAGCATGGAGCAATCAAAAATTATAGATACATTGGAGACGTATCAAGCATCCCCAAGCTTAATTCCTGCTCGTCCTCGAGTAGGTAAATGATAAAAAAGATAATTTTTGATGTGAGGTGCTACTTGGCATAATTTTAATGTAATTCTTCTTAATTGTGGTATGAATATTCAGATCCGAAAGATTCAAGATAAAGGTTTAATATTGACATAAAAATAATAATATTTCAAGCATACTAACAAAGCAATCATGTCTTCTCAAAATAACATGGCCAAACAAAGTTATCCCTACAAAATCATATAGTCTGGCTATGCTCTATCTTCACCACACAAAGTATTTAAATCATGCACAACCCTGATGACAAGCCAAGCAATTGTTTTATACTTTTGACATTCTCAAACTTTTTCAATCTTCACACAATACATGAGCGTGAGCCATGGATATATCAATATATGTGGAATAGAATGGTGGTTGTGGAGAAGACAAATAGGGAGAAGATAGTCTCACATCAACTAGGCATATCAACGGGCTATGGAGATGCCCATAAATAGATATCAATGTGAGTGAGTAGGGATTGCCATGCAACGGATGCACTAGAGCTATATGTATATGAAAGCTCAACAAAAGAAACAAAGTGGGTGTGCATCCAACTTGCTTGCTCATGAAGACCTAGGGCATTTTGAGGAAGCCCATCATTGGAATATACAAGCCAAGTTCCATAATGAAAAATTCCGACTAGTATATGAAAGTGACGAAATGAGAGACTCTCTATCATGAATATCATGGTGCTACTTTGAAGCACAAGTGTGGTAAAGGATAGTAACATTGTCCCTTCTCTCTTTTTCTCTCATTTTTTTATTTGGGCCTTTTCTCTTTTTTTATGGCCTCTTTTTTTCGTCCGGAGTCTCATCCCGACTTGTGGGGGAATCATAGTCTCCATCATCCTTTCCTTACTGGGACAATGCTCTAATAATGATAATCATCACACTTTTATTTTCTTACAACTCAACAATTACAACTCGATACTTAGAACAAAATATGACTCTACATGAATGCCTCTGGCGGTGTACCGGGATATGCAATGAATCAAGAGTGACATGTATGAAAGAATTATGAATGGTGGCTTTGCCACAAATACGATGTCAACTACATGATCATGCTAAACAATATGACAATGATGGAGTGTGTCATAATAAACGGAATGATGGAAAGTTGCATGGCAATATATCTCTGAATGGCTATGGAAATGCCATAATAGATAGGTATGGTGGCTGTTTTGAGGAAGGTATATGGTGGGTGTATGATACCGGCGAAAGGTGCGCGGTATTAGAGAGGCTAGCAATGGTGGAAGGAAGAAAAGTGCGTATAATCCATGGACTCAACATTAGTCATAAAGAACTCATATACTTCTTGCAAAAATTTACAAGTTATCAAAGCAAAGTATTACGCACATGCTCCTAGGGGGATAGATTGGTAGGAAAAGACCATCGCTCGTCCCCGACCGCCACTCATAAGGAAGACAATCAAAAAATAAATCATGCTCAGACTTCATCACATAACGGTTCACCCTCTGTGCATGCTACGGGAATCACAAACTTTAACACAAGTATTTCTCAAATTCAAAACTACTCAACTAGCACAACTTTAATATCACCATCTTCATATCTCAAAACAATTATCAAGCATCAAACTTCTCATAGCATTCAACACACTCATAAGAAAGTTTTTACTATTCTTGAATACCAAGCATATTAGGATTATTTAAGCAAATTACCATTCTATTTAATACTCTCTAAATAATCTAGGTGAAGCATGAGAGATCAATAGTTTCTATAAAACAATTCCACCACCGTGCTCTAAAAAATATAAGTGAAGTACTAGAGCAAAAACTATATAACTCAAATGATATAAGCGAAGCACATAGAGTATTCTAACAAATTCCAAATCATGTATGGCTCTCTCAAAAGGTGTGTACAGCAAGGATTATTGTGGTTAAATAAAAAGCAAAGACTCAAATCATACAAGACGCTCCAAGAAAAACACATATCATGTGGTGAATAAAAATATAGCTCCAAGTAAAGTTACTGATAGAAGTAGACGAAAGAGGGGATGCCTTCCGGGGCATCCCCAAGCTTTGGCTTTTAGGTGTCCTTAGATTATCTTGGGGTTTCCATGGGCATCTCCAAGCTTAGGCTCTTGCCACTCCTTGTTCCATAATCCATCAAATCTTTACCCAAAACTTGAAAACTTCACAACACAAAACTTAAAGTAGAAAATCTCGTGAGCTCCGTTAGCGAAAGCAAACAAAAGACCACTTCAAGGTACTGTAATTAACTCATTCTTTACTTATATTGGTGTTAAACCTACTGTATTCCAAATTCTCTATGGTTTATAAGCTATTTTACTAGCCATAGATTCATCAAAATAAGCAAACAACACACGAAAAACAGAATCTGTCAAAAACAGAACAGTCTGTAGTAATCTGTAGCTAGCGCATGATCTGGAACTCCAAAAATTCTAAAATAAATTTCTGGACGTGAGGAATTTATCTATTAATCATCTTCAAAACTAATTAACTAAATATCACTTTCGAAATAAAAATGGCAGCAGTTCTCGTGAGCGCTAAAGTTTCTGTTTTTTACAGCAAGATATTAAGACTTTCCCCAAGTCTTCCCAACGGTTCTACTTGGCACAAACACTAATTAAACACAAAAAACACAACAAAAACAGAGGCTAGGTAAATTATTTATTACTAAACAGGAGCAAAAAGCAAGGAATAAAAATAAAATTGGGTTGCCTCCCAACAAGTGCTATCGTTTAACGCCCCTAGCTAGGCATAAAAAGCAAGGATAAATCTAGGCATTGCCATCTTTGGTAGGTAATTCTTCAATGAGGCATCTACCATTCTTAGGAATTTCTTTCTTTTTATTGATTATCAAACTTTTAGGCACAAGATTGAAAAAATCATTAGTAGCAAATGGTTCCTTAATGATAGCAAAAAATTAGGATGAATACTTATAGATTTGAGATCCATAGTTTCCTTACTAGAGGATTCACCCTTATTTTTAGGAACATACATAAGCTTGGCAATTTTAGTGGGAGGACTTGGAGTATTCTTTACGGAAGAAAAAGTGGTTCCCAAGTTGGTAATAATACCCTCAAGTTTATCGATTCTAGTGGAATCATGATTTATTCTTTCATTAACTATAGGTTCCTTCTCTTTAATATTTTTCAAAGTTACTCCTACTTTAGATCCATATTGGGTAATTTGGTTGTGGATCTTTTTATCCAAATTTTCAATTAAGTCTACAGTAGCAACCTTATTCTCAATAATTTCAAGTCTTTGCATTACATGCTCCAAAGTTAATATAGTTCCATTAACCAAAAGAGGGGGTGAGCCAAACAAATCTATCATAGCATTATAAGAATCAAAAGTATGGCCACCTAAGAAATTCCCTCCGGTAATGGTATCAAGGATATATCTATACCAAGGATTAGCACCTACATAAAAATTGCGGAGAAGAATGGAAGTAGATTGCTTCCTGGTAGATCTATTTTGAGCATTGCAAATTCTATACCAAGCATCTTTTAGATTTTCTCCCTCCCATTGTTTAAAATTTAGAACTTCATTCTCGGGATATAATGGAGAAGATAGAGGACTCGCCATAACGACAAGCAAACGGAAAATAGGCGAACAGAGAAAGAGAGGGAGGATAGAGAGAGAGGGCGAATAAAACGGCAAGGGTGAAGTGGGGGAGAGGAAAACGAGAGGCAAATGGCAAATAATGTAATGCGGGAGATAAGGGTATGTGATGGGTACTTGGTATGTTGACTTTTGCGTAGACTCCCCGGCAACGGCGCCATAAATCTTCTTGCTACCTCTTGAGCACTGCGTTGGATTTCCTTGAAGAGGAAAGGATGATGCAGCAAAGTAGCATAAGTATTTCCCTCAGTTTTTGAGAACCAAGGTATCAATCCAGTAGGAGGCTATGCGCGAGTCCCTCGTACCTGCACAAAACAAATAACTCCTTGCAACCAACACGATAAGGGGTTGTCAATCCCTTCATGGTCACTTACGAGAGTGAGATCTGATAGATATGATAGAATAATATTTTTGGTATTTTGTGATAAAGATGCAAAGTAAAATAAAAGCAAAGGAAATAACTAAGTATTGGAAGATTAATATGATGAAGATAGACCCGGGGGCCATAGGTTTCACTAGTGGCTTCTCTCAAGAGCATAAGTATTTTACGATGGGTGAACGAATTACTGTTGAGCAATTGACAGAATTGAGCATAGTTATGAGAATATCTAGGTATGATCATGTATATAGGCATCACGTCCTAGACAAGTAGACCGACTCCTGCCTGCATCTACTACTATTACTCCACTCATCGACCACTATCCAGCATGCATCTAGAGTATTGAGTTCACGAAAACAGAGTAATGCCTTAATCAAGATGACATGATGTAGAGGGATAAATTCATGCAATATGATAAAACCCATCTTGTTATCCTCGATGGCAACAATACAATACGTGCCTTGCTGCCCCTACTGTCACTGGGAAAGGACACCGCAAGATTGAACCCAAAGCTAAGCACTTCTCCCATTGCAAGAAAGATCAATCTAGTAGGCCAAACCAAACTGATAATTCAAAGAGACTTGCAAAGATAACCAATCATACATAAAATAATTCAGAGAAGATTCAAATATTGTTCATAGATAATCTTGATCATAAACCCACAATTCATCGGTCTCAACAAACACACCGCAAAAAGAAGATTACATCGAATAGATCTCAACAAGAGAGGGGGAGAACATTGTATCGAGATCCAAAAAGAGAGAAGAAGCCATCTAGCTAATAATTATGGACCCGAAGGTCTGAGGTAAACTACTCACACTTCATCGGAGAGGCTATGGTGTTGATGTAGAAGCCCTCCATGATGGATGCCCCCTCCGACGGAGCTCTGGAACAGGCCCCAAGAAGGGATCTCGTGGATACAGAAAGTTGCGGTGCTGGAATTAGGGTTTTGGCTCCATATCTGATCGTTTGGGGGTACGTAGGTATATATAGGAGGAAGGAGTACGTTGGTGGAGCAATAGGGGGCCCACGAGGGTGGAGGGCGCGCCTGGGGGGTAGGCGTGCCCCCTACCTCGTGGCCTCCTTGTTGGTTGCTTGACGTAGGGTCCAAGTCTCCTGGGTCTTATTCATTCCAAAAATCACGTTCCCGAAGGTTTCATTCCGTTTGGACTCCATTTGATAGTCCTTTTCTTCGAAACCCTAAAATAGGGAAAAAAAACAACAACTCTGGGCTGGGCCTCCGGTTAATAGGTTAGTCCCGATAATAATATAAAAGTGGATAATAAAGCCCAATAATGTCCAAAACTGTAGATAATATAGCATGGAGCAATCAAAAATTATAGATACGTTGGAGACGTATCAGGAGGAAAGTAGAACTTGATGAGGTAACTGTACCTGCTCCCTTATTGGAAAGTAGTTCATCACAGAAATCTGTTCATGTGAATCCTACACCAATTAGTGAGGAAGCTAATGATGATGATCATGTAACTTCAGATCAAGTTACTACCGAACCTCGTAGGTCAACCAGAGTGAGATCCACACCAGAGTGGTACGGTAATCCTGGTCTGGAAATCATGTTACTAGACCATGATGAACCTATAAACTATGAGGAAGTAATGATGAGCCCAAATTCCGCAAAATGGCTTGAGGCCATGAAAACTGAGATGGGATCCATGTATGAGAACAAACTGTGGACTTTGGTTGACTTGCCCGATGATCGGCAAGCCATAGAAAACAAATGGATCTTCAAGAGGAAGACAGACGCTGATAGTAGTGTTACCATCTACAAAGCTAGACTTGTGAAAAAAGGTTTTGACAAAGTTCAAGGTGTTGACTACGACGATCGTTTAGTTTGTTGCTATTGCTTTCTTCATGACTTATACATGTTCCTATGACTATGAGATTATGCAACTCCCGATTACCGGAAGAACACTTTGTGTGCTACCAAATGTCACAACGTAACTGGGTGATTATAAAGGTGCTCTACAGGTGTTCCCGATGGTGTTCGTTGAGTTGGCATAGATCGAGAATAGGATTTGTCACTCCGATTGTTGGAGAGGTATCTCTAGGCCCTCTCGGTAATGCACATCACTACAAGCCTTACGGGATGATGCATTACGGAACGAGTAAAGAGACTTGCCGGTAACGAGATTGAACTAGGTATTGAGATACCGACGATCGAATCTCGGGCAAGTAACATACCGATGACAAAGGGAACAACGTATGTTGATATGCGGTTTGACCGATAAAGATCTTCGTAGAATATGTAGGAACCAATATGAGCATCTAGGTTCCGCTATTGGTTATTGACCAGAGACGTGTCTCGGTCATGTCTACATAGTTCTCGAACCCGTAGGGTCCGCACGCGTAACGTTTGGTGACGATCAGTATTATGAGTTTATTTGATTTGATGTACCGAAGGTAGTTCGGAGTCCCAGATGAGATCGGGGACATGACGAGGAGTCTCGAAATGGTCAAGACATCAAGATCGATATATTGGACGACTATATTCGGACATCCGAAAGGTTCCGAGTGATTCGGGTATTTTTCGGAGTACCGGAGAGTTATGGAAATACGGGGAAGAAGTATTTGGGCCTCATGGGACAAGTGGTGGAAGAGAGGAGGCAGGGCGCGCGGCCCCCCTAGCCCAAACCGAATTGCACTAGGGGCTCGTCCCCCCTTTCCTCCTTTCCTCCATCTCCTTCCTTCTCCCCTTCCCCTTCCTTTCCTCCTCCTAGTAGGAGTAGGAAAGGGGAGTCCTACTCCTACTAGGAGGAGGACTCCTCCTCTTGGCGCGCCCTACAGGGCCGATCGGCCTCCCCCCTTGCTCCTTTATATATAGGGGCAGGGGCACCCTAGATCACACAAGTTGATTGTTCCAAGCCGTGTGCGGTGCCTCCTCCACCATAATCCACCTCGATCATATCGTAGCGGTGCTTAGGGGAAGCCCTGCGTCGGTAGAAACATAATCACCGTTATCACGCCGTCGTGCTGATGGAACTCTCCCATGAAGCTCTGCTGGATCGGAGTTCGTGGGACGTCATCGAGCCGAACGTGTGCTGAACTCGGAGGTGCTGTGTGTTCAGTACTTGGATCGGTCGGATCGTGAAGACGTTTGACTACATCAACCGTGTTCTCATAACGCTTCCGCTTACGGTCTACGAGGGTACATGGATGATACTCTTCCCTCTCGTTGCTATGCATCACCATGATCTTGCATGTGCGTAGGATTTTTTTTTGAAATTACTACGTTCCCCAACAAGAAGATCATATTGAGCTTGTGTTCCTTGGAAAGAAGTAGGATCATACTTCTCTTGTTGAGGAACAAACTTCGTCTCGGGGTGTTGATCTTCTTCCCACTCAACTCCATTGGCATTGAACCTTCGTTCAAAATCAATTCCTTGATTCTTTCGGTGTCTTCCTTGCTTGCGTACAATTTCCTCAAATTGCTTACTTCCAGCAAGGCGCTTGTAAACACCTTTCGAAACCACAAGCCTTCTTGAGGGAAGCTCCGATTTGCAAGAAGCTTACACCAAAGCTTGTCCCAATTCGGCCAAAAAACTTACCGTAGCATGTTCGTGCCATGTCATGACACCATGCCAAGTTTCATAATTTTCAGGCGTGTTTTGGAATTACAGGAATTAAAAAACCAAGTTTCTCAATCTTTTCGGCCAAGCCATGATGCCTAGATGTTTGAATTTCACTGCCATCTCTTGCATGGGGCCTAGAAATTCACCCAAGGACACATATGTGATTTTTCAAACAACTTTGGTGCACTGGAGCCTGTGCTTGTAGTTCAAATTTGAATTATGCACATTAAATGCCCAGAAACTCAATTAATGTATAAAAAGGCCAAACGAACCCGGAATAATTCCAAAATTTATCACGGTACTTCTATTTGGTCTAATCTAGCTGTGTAAAAAAATTAAGGCGGGAGAAGACAGTGTACGTATGTTGTTTCACACATGGAGGTGACACGTTCCCTCTCGGAACCACGAGCCTTCTTGAGGGAAGCTCCGGTTTACAAGAAGCCTACACCAAAGCTTGTCCCAATTCGGCCAAAAAATTACCGCAGCATGTTGGTGCCATGTCATGAGACCATGCCAAGTTTCATGATTTTCAGGCCTCTTTTGGAATTACAGGAATTAAAAAACCAAGTTTCTCAATCTTTCCGGCCAAGCCACGATGCCCAGATGTTTGAATTTCACTCCCATCTCTTGCACGGGGCCTAGAAATTCACCCAAGGACACACATGTGATTTTTCAAACAACTTTGGTGCACTGGAGCACGTGCTTATAGTTCATATTTGAATTATACACATTAAATGCACATAAACTCAATTAATGTATAAAAAGGCCAAATGAACACGGAATAATTCCAAAATTTAGCATGATACATCTATTTGATCTAATCTGCCTGTGTAAAAATATTAAGGCAGGAGAAGGCAATGTACGTATGTCGTTTCGCACACGGAGGTGACACGTTCCCTCTCGGAACCAGGAGCCTTCTTGAGGGAAGCTCCGGTTTGCAAGAAGCTTACACCAAAGCTTGTCCCAATTCGGCCAAAAAAATTACTGCAGCATGTTGGTGCCATGTCATGACACCATGCCAAGTTTCATGATTTTCAGCCATGTTCTGGATTTACAGGAATTAAAAAACCAAGTTTCTCAATCATTCCGGCCGAGCCACGACACCCAGATGTTTGAATTTTATTCCCATTTCTTGCATGGGACCTATAAATTCACCCAAAGACACACATGTGATTTTTCAGCAAACTTTGGTGTATTGGAGCATGTGCTTCTAGTTCGAATTTGAATTATGCACATTAAATGCCCCAAAACTCAATTAATACATAAAATGCCAAACGAACCCAGAATAATTCCAGATTTAAACACGACACTCATGTACTAGTTGCATGTTCACTGTACGTAAATGTTCTAGCAATTCAAACACCATCCTTTCCCTCCGTAACGCCATTTTGTCTTTCAAAACATAATGAAAAAAATCAGGTATACCACAAACAGTTTACTAGAAAGAATCATGTGGGATGCAATATAAAATATCTTGGCGCACCGTCTTGTCCGGCTTACGCAGGAAGCTTCGTCATCTACAGTCCACCGAGCGAATTTTTTTGCCACCGCGGATATGTCTATCTCCCTACCCCTCCCTCCTACCAAAAGCCACATTTCCATTGTTCCTCCTTGCTTTCCAAGTTCAAACCTTCACTGCTGCTTACTGGCAGCTCAGCCTCCTCGCCGGCGACCCTTCTTCTTGCAGCGCCTCCTCCTCACCAGCTACCCTTCTTCTTGCAGCGCCGCCTCCTCGCCGGCAACACTTCTTCTTGCAGCGCCGCCACCTCGCCGGCGACCCTTCTTCTTGCTGTGTGACCTCCTCGCCGCCGACCCTTCTTCTTGCTGCGCGGCCTCGTCGATATGGTCAGGTAATCCACACCCCACCCACACCATCCTCCTCCTTTCCCTTCCCACATGCCCCGACTGACGGAGCGACACCTTCCACCGAAATCACTGCCCCCTCCTCCAATTAAGTGCCGCCCACAGTCATTTTACACGCAGTATAACATGGAGCTGAGTAGCATGCGGCTGCACGCGCGAACGAGGTCGCTATCATGCGTGTCGACTGCCAGATCTTGGAGGAGCACCTCGTCTTCGAGGCCACCATCGACACCGCCGCGCGGTTGTCTACTTTAAAATATAGTTCATGATGTTTTCTCGAGGCCACCGCCAGTGCCTTCTAGTGATTTGTCCTCTGTAATGTTAATATGCAATCTGATGTTCAGTTAATAGTTTGGTCCTCTGAAATGTAATGTTCAGTTAACACTTTGGTCCAATAATCGCTACATTTTGTAGTACTGTTCTCAAGCATTCTTTGTTTTGTTAACTGTCTTATCTTCTAGTACTTGTTTCTATTCTGCAATGCCGTGCTTAGTTAACTATTTTGGTTCATTTGGTCTGCTGTCCATTTAACTGTTTGGTTTAGTTCTGCAGTTTGATTTTCATTTGCTGTGGGTACAATTTTGTATTGTTATGCATGTGACACCAATCGAATTTGGCTGTACTCAATACATATTGTACTGATAGTATGGTCTATTAACCTGATCAAGATCTTCCTTATGTGTGTTGCACGGAAACAATGGGAGACACTGCGATTTACCATCGAGGTTTGTTCAAGCAGGGTCCTTTGGCTAATAGCACATTATTGTGTAGTTGCATGAATCATTCTAATATTTAGGTTGCTTACAATTTGGTCTTGCACATGTAGGTCCTGCTGTCAGAGGCTTACACCCACTGTTCGACCCATTTTGCATATGGGAAAATGAGATGTCCATGAATATCAGCCAAGTCAAGAAACTTAGAAAGATTGTTAGGATGAAGAAACTTGCAACTAATAACAGCAAGATCTTTGTTTGCACAATGAAGAAGACATCAGTCAACTATAGGATGGTACCAACTCTTTTACCTTGTTTTCACCCCTTGCGCCATTTCAAAATTTACAACAGCGATTTATGCATAGCTTTGTTTTCAGTACTTTTCAAAGTAGTTCACCGATGATTACCTCTCAAACCACCTGCATGGTCAAGAGGCGAGGAAGGTATTCATTCAACACCCATGGTACAATATTGAAGTCTTGCTAAAGAGGACGAAGGTTGGGCGGGCAATTATCCATAGCCACTGGCGTAAAGTTGCAAGGACATTCAATATCACTGCAGGCTCAATATTTGCCTTCCGCTTTTGCAGTTTCCCAGATGAGATTCATCTGTCTATTTACCGTGTATGATGCTACTTTCCAAAGGTTTTTGATGCTGCATGTGAAACTTGGTGCTGTTGTATAATGGCGTAACTGAGTGCCGAAGCTATCTGATGTAATTTGATTATGAAATCCTGGTTTCTTGTATACGAATATGAAATATCTGGCGTGTTTTTACAAGAAATATCAGTTTGATTAGTACATGGATTATCAATAATAGGCTAATTACCCTGATTATTGGGGTTTTCTATTGCAAACGGTTACTCAGACAACACCATGGGCGATGAACTCAAACAACCCACACGGTTTCTAGAAAGTAGGCGTGTTCGATCAACTAACAATCACACACAGCTTCCGGTAGCGAACTGTTTGCGTTAGGCCACCTTGCACAAACATTTCCACACAAAGAACTGTGTGGGATGTACATACCTACGTAAATGATTTTCTGGGATTCACCGTGTGGGATGTACATACCTACGAAAATGATTTCTGGGATTCACCGTGTGGGATGTACATACCTATGGAAATGATTTCGAGGATTCACCGTGTGGGATGTACATACCTACGGAAATAATTGGGTTTCGATGCCTCACCCGATCACACACGGCCCTAGCCTGGGTCCCAGGAGGGCCTATCCCTGATGATTTCTGGGTCATGTGGGAAGGACACCCTATCGCACACACTCACTTGGCGACGGTTCCAAATGCCGTCGCGGAAAGGGGTTTTTAGACCGTTTGTTTAGGACGTCGCTGTACCAGTGAAGTTATTTTTGGTTTAATAGATCTGAAAATAAAAACAAAGGAAAATAGATTGCAAAGGCAAATATATTAAAGAAGAGACCCAATGCCGTAGTTTTCACTAGTTGTTTATTTCGAGGAAAATAGCAAACGGTGGGTGAACAAATTACTGTTGGGCAATTGATAGAACTTCAAATAATCATGAAGATATCCAGACAATGATCATTATATAGGCATCACGTCCAAGATTAGTAGACCGACTCCTGCCTGCATCTACTACTATTACTCCATAGATCGACCGCTATCCAGCATGCATCTAGTGTATTAAGTTCATGGAGAAACGGAGTAATCCAATAAGAACGATGACATGATGTAGGCAAGATCTATTTATTTAGAAATAGACCCCATCTTGTTATCCTTAATAGCAACGATACATACGTGTCGGTTCCCCTTCTGTCACTGAGATCAAGCACCGTAAGATCGAACCCATCACAAAGCACCTCTTCCCATTGCAAGATAAATAGATCAAGTTGGACAAAAAAATATCGGAGAAGAAATACGAGGCTATAAGCAATCATGCATATAAGAGATCAAAGAAGACTCAAATAACTTTCATGGATAAAAAGAGATAGATCTGATCATAAACTCAAAGTTCATCGGATCCCAACAAACACACTGCAAAAGAATTACATCATATGGATCTCCAAGAGACCATTGTATTGAGAATCAAGTGAGAGAGAGGAAGCCATCTAGCTACTAACTACGGACCGAAGGTCTACAAAGAACTACTCACGCATCATCGGAGAGGCACCACTGGACATGATGAACCCATCTGTGACGGTGTCTAGATTGGATTTGGTGTTTATGGAACTTGCGGTGGCTGGAATTGATTTTCGTTGACCCCCCTAGGGTTTCTGGAATATTGGGGTATTTATAGAGTAAAGAGGCGGCCCGGGGGCACCCGAGGTGGGCACAACCCACCAGGGAGCGCCTGGGCCTCCAAGCGCACCCTGGTGGGTTGTGCTCCCCTCAGAGCGCCCCCAGGCGCTTCTCTGGCCCATTGGATGTCTTCTGGTCCAAAAAAATCCACAAAAAGTTTTGCTGTGTTTGGACTCCGTTTGATATTGATTTCCTATGATGTAAACAACATGCAAAAAACACCAACTGGCACTTGGCACTATGTCAATAGGTTAGTACCAAAAAATGATATAAAATGACTATAAAATGATTATAAAACATCCAAGAATGATAATATAACAACATGGAACAATCAAAATTATAGATACGTTGGAGACGTATCAGGGTGGCACACCTAGCGGTGCATCAAGGACATAATTTTTCTGTGCAACAATGAGGATAATCCTCAAGTTGCGGACCTAGTCCGTGTAGTTGCTAACATCATCTTTGAACTTAGCTTTCCCTAGGAATGCATTAAAATTCAAGGGAACTGCAGCACGAGCCATTGATCTACAACATAGATATGCAAAAACTATTAGGACTAAGTTCATGATAAATTAAGTTCAATTAATCATATTACTTAAGAACTCCCACTTAGATAGACATCCCTTGAGTTATCTAAATGATTACGTGATCCAAATCAACTAAACCATGTTTGATCATCACGTGAGATGGATTAGTCATCTATGGCGAACATCTCTATGTTGATCATATCTACTATATGATTCACGTTCGACCTTTCGGTCTCCAGTGTTCCGAGGCCATGTCTGTACATGCTAGGCTCGTAATGTTTA